>NC_092288.1:2332500-2492500 GCF_036320965.1 Panulirus ornatus | reverse complement strand
AAGTAACGACAGCAATATTGTCAAATACTGGGACAAAAATATCGAGACCTCAAATATTCTGAACCCAGAGGTTATCTTCTCGTCTCCTTCTTTAAACAAGGTAAAAATAACTTGCGAGAATACAACAGGAGAATATGCATCGGGAATATTCAATTACGTACCTGAATACTATAATTACTCTGGGGTTTTCCAAAAGGACATTACACGAAGTAGCCATTAGCAAAATTAAACCCGCTGAGATCTTGTTTAAACTGCTCTGAACCAACTCATGTTAAATGCCCACTCCTTGAAACATTTCTTGTCTTGCGAAACGTAAATATTATTTGTAGCTTTATTCAGAAGGAGTTTGCGAATGACAGTAAATTTCAAGCGGAAGCAGAGATAATGTCTTGCCTAAATTTTTATAGTTTTCTTTTTGTTAGGGAATGAATGTACGATATATATGTTAATAATCTCTACCGCACTTCCATATAATGTGTATTTTTGTGTGTGTACGTGCTTGGATACATGTGTTTCTAAGCTTGCATGTATGCATGTGCTGTTTATGTGCTTACGTATATGTGTGGGTATATCTGTCTGTCTGTCTGTATCTGAGTGAGTATCTCTCAGAGAGTTGGTGTCTGTGAAAGTAATGATTTGATGTAAATATTCAGTAAAGGAAAGATCAACAACCCGTTATACCATTAATCTTATCATCAATACACGTTTTAACAGACGAAACAATACTTAACAGACCTTAAGGGCACTTAGCTGTAACTTGACACACATCACCAGCAACTTAGGTGTGCCTTCACAGCCATCATCACCAGCACCGGTCTGTGCCTTCATAGACACCCCGGCCATCATCACCAGCACCGGTCTGTGCCTTCACAGACACCCCGGCCATCATCACCAGTACCGGTCTGTGCCCTCACAGACACCCCGGCGCCCGCTGTCTGTGCCCAAAGAACATAAACAAACGCCAAACGTCACACCCTCGCCCAGATGTAAATTTGCCAACGACATTCGAGGCTGATAAGGTGGGCTGGTGTCGTTTGGAGGCGAAGCTCCCCAGGTCACTTATAGATACGTGTTGTGATAGTTCTGAGAGAGAGAGAGAGAGAGAGAGAGAGAGAGAGAGAGAGAGAGAGAGAGAGAGAGAGAGAGAGAGAGAGAGAGAGACTCATTACTCACAATTTTACCGTAACGCAGTTGAGAGGCAGAACACACACCCACCTACATACCTCCCTCATGTCACGGACTGAGTGTAGCAGACTCGTTGTTCTTGGTCGTGAGGACACATATAGAACACCTCCCGCTCCTCCTGTGTTGCTCATGTTACTTTATTAATCTCTGATCTGAACGGACGTGCATCCCCAGAGCGCGACACAGATCGACTTAGTCGTTGAGTGTATTATGAAGTCAGTTGGTTATTCCGAGGGGAAATACACAGTACCAAAACCTAAATACTGAATATATCAGAGGTAGAACAAAACCTCAGCATGCCAATAAAGAATACATCAGAGGTATAACTTTTATAATATTCCCACACTTTGATACGTGGAACACACACACACACACACACACACACACACACACACACACACACACACCGCTCCAGTGTAGTGGTGAAAGGCGGGTCCCAACGGGCAGGACCTGTCGACACCGTCAGGCGAGGAACTCTACTCCTCCTCCTCCTCCTCCTCCTCCTCTTCCTTTTTCTTTGTCTTCCACTTTGCCTCCCCTCCCTTTACTCTCCCTCCCTTTATTCTCACTCCCTCCCTCGCCCTGCGGCCCGTCCCTCTCCCACACCACCTCCACACCAGATGACAATACCAGGTAACACAGATGTTCCCTATACCTGCAGGGCTCAGCTGGTTGTCCTTAATCTAGGCCTAACTCTGTCCTCTGCTCTTGTAGGTTTGGGGGGGCGCTGCCCGGTCCCCCTTCCTCCTGACGGAGGCCGGGAGGGAGGCTTCGCTTCCTGCTCTCACCCCTTGATAGCCCTGATCCCCGGGAGACGGTGGATACGCTGCTCAGGTTGGAGAGACCATATCCCTCTGGCTCAGATCGACACTCGTATTTACCCCCAGACTCTCTTGTTTACTTACATCTCCCCTATCCCAACCATCACCTACACCCGTCCCTTCCTTCCTCCCCCATCCCTGTTCTCATCCCCATTCCCCTCCCTCTTACCTTGATTCGCCACGAGGCAAAACACACCATAACCCACCCCACCTCCCCACTCTCCCTCCTCCG
Organism: Panulirus ornatus; assembly: GCF_036320965.1. NCBI lineage: Eukaryota > Metazoa > Arthropoda > Malacostraca > Decapoda > Palinuridae > Panulirus > Panulirus ornatus. The sequence goes on along the minus strand of NC_092288.1, from coordinate 2,490,262 downwards.
GCCAAAGTTTTAATCAGAAACTGTCAGTCTGGGCAAAGGTCAGGTCAGGTAACCTTTTTCTCCGGAGAAGGTAAAGGTGCTTCTGATTGGCTCACGGCTCAACATAATCCGCGGTTTTCATTAGACACTTCAGATGTATTGCTGGTTCGTAGTGTACTAACAGCTGGCGGGTGTAATGGCCTCGTTATCACGGAAATGTAACGGAGTGATCATTAAATGAGCTCGCTCAGAATGACCTTGACGACCACGATGGTTGTAACCCAACTATTACGTAGTCCTCTGACCACCAGACACGACCCTCCTGCACGACGGTACGACCTCTGACCACCAGACACGACCCTCCTGCACGACGGTACGACCTCTGACCACCAGACACGACCCTCCTGCACGACTGTACGACCTCTGAGTATGATGGGTTGGCCTTTGACCTGGGGGGGTAGGGGTCAGGTCAAAGGAGAGGCAATCAAAGCTAAGGGTCGTACCTTTGTGCTTAACGGTCGTTCCGTTGTGCTCAAGGATAACGGTACGGGGGAGTACGTGGGAGAGCCAGATAACAGTAGACCACAACAGTTACCACCACTACCACTACCACCACTACCACCAATACCCTACCACCAATACCCTACCACCAATACCCTACCACTACCACCACTACCACCACTACCACTACCACCACTACCACCAATACCACTACCACCAATACCCTACCACCAATACCCTACCACCAATACCCTACCACTACCACCACTACCACTACCACCAATACCCTACCACTACCACCAATACCCTACCACCAATACCCTACCACTACCACCAATACCCTACCACTACACCACTACCACTACTGCCACTACCACCACTACCACCACCGTCCTTACCCTAGATCTCCTCAACTGGTCCGCCTGGGGCGGTCATCGATAGACTGACGGGGAGGTTGGAGACCTTCCCATCTATCCAACACACCGGCGGTCCTGCACGAGCTTTCCTCCATCCCTCTCTATCCCTCGTGATCCACAATGCAGACTCCATGCAATCCTATTCTTCACTATCCACTGGGGCAACCCAAGCTCTCGTTCACAGATGCCAATTCTTCCATCCTCAGTAATTACAATCTCGTAGGATATATATATATATATATATATATATATATATATATATATATATATATATATATATATATATATATATATATATTGTGTTAATGAAATAGCCTTAATTAGAGCACCCGTGCCGTCTCAGGTTACAAAAAGATGTGTACCACTTTAAAAACTCATGAACCATATGGAACAACAAACAAAAACTAAAAATGAAGGTGAATATGACTTACGAAACAAGGAACGGACCGGCCTTACCTTGAGGGCCTTCATGAAAGAGAAGCTGAGTGTCAAGTGTCAAAGAAATAAGTGTAAAGTGAGTGTAGTGTGTGAGAAGTGTGAAGTGTGTGTGGTGTATGAGAAGTATGAAGTGTATGAGAAGTGTAAAGTGTGTGTGGTGTGTGAGAAGTATGAAGTGTGTGTAGTGTGAGAAGTATGAAGTGTGTGTAGTGTGTGAGAAGTGTGAAGTGTGTGTGGTGTGTGAGAAATGTAAAGTGTGTGTGGTGTATGAGAAGTGTGAAGTGTGTGTAGTGTGTGAGAAGTGTGAAGTGTGTGTGAGAAGTGTGAAGTGTGTGGAGAATGACTGCAAAGATACCCACATGTTCAAGCCAATCCCCCTTGTGAACGTCATAATCAAGGTTTTCAAAATCAGAGCCAAAATTACAAGTTTATTTGACTTTATAAATACACTAGTTGAAAAATCTATTAGTTTTTGAATACAAATATAAACAGAGTATCTCTTAATATAAATAAATATATATATCTCAACCAGGTTGCTAATCATATATACAAAGAATGTTTCTCCCACACCAAACCATAACTGTGTATAAAATGAAATGAGAGAATCTTACGTAAAATATAAAACACGAACTAGAATTCTAAATCTACAAGAAAAGTGTCCATTATTCAACTTCAACATGTATGCCTCAGCAAACTAAAGCTATGAATCAAGTCATGAAAATCTCAAAATAAAGTTACAATGATGGAAGAGAGGATAAAATTATGCACTAAAAGTAGATGTATTTGCCCATAAACATTGATGTAAATCCTAAGATACAGTGAATACGGAATAAGTACATAAGCTACAGTGGTTCTCTACTCTCAAACGTAGACATGATATTTGTAAAGATGTAATAAAACTGTCAATGCCACACATTTAAATTATTAATTTCAAAACAATTATAATTAGTAGTTTTCACAGGGAGAACTGCACGAACTGCAAAAATAAATGCTATCAATTAAGAATTCTGAATGAGACTGACGTCATGTACTATCCAGTCAAGTTTAACAATGTTTCTATTAAATGAAAAGAGAAAACGAATTTATACCGAAAATACTTTTTCACCAGAGAATCATCTATGATCATCGAAGACTTTTATAAGAGGACGAAGACAGAATGAGTAACACAAAGCAAGATACATCATAATAATGTGTAATAATACAATGTATTCACAGATATACATATTGTCTTCTCTCTACAATATGTAAGAAATAACTGCTCGTAGAAACACCGACAAAGATATATCTAATGAAGCTAGAGATGCTGTTCTAAGTCATTTAAACAAAGAAAAGCTATATATGAAGCTTCACATCTGGCAGCTAAATGCCAAACAGCTTTAAAAGTGCAAATGTTTAGCTTCCATTCCACTTCCTTAGAGAGGGGACTCCCAACATTGCACTATGCATACCAACTTAACATTGCACTATGCATACCAACTTAATCATAATTGTTCTGACTAATTGTAAGACATTCTCTTGGCACAAGAGCTTAAGCTGGTTCTCTGATGAAGTGGACTGTAGATTAAAGAAGATATCAGTAAATGTAAGTGAAATGATAAATTAACTACACTGTAAATACATTAACATATTATCTACTCTGGATATACAATGATAAACTACCAAGACGGTAAATACAAAAACAGATTACCGAGACTGTCACTACAACAACAACAGATTACCTACACTGGAAATAATCTGATAGATTATCTAGGTTGGAAATACAATGATAGATTATCTAGGTTGGAAATACAATGATAGATTATCTAGGCTGGAAATACAATGATAGATTATCTAGGCTGGAAATACAATGATAGATTATCTAGGCTGGAAATACAATGATAGATTATCTAGGCTGGAAATACAATGGTAGATTATCTAGGCTGGAAATACAATGATAGATTATCTAGGCTTTAAAAACAATGATAAACTAGATAGTAAACAAAGTTATAAACTATTTAGGATGTATAAACATTGATAAAGTATCAAGACTGCAAATACACTGGAAAATTATCTAGACTGTAAATAAACTGACAAATTATCAGGGTTGTAAATACAGTATTAAATTATCTGCACAATAAATAGAATGACAGATCATCTACACTGAAAATACACTATTAGATTATCAAGACTACAAATATAATGATAATATACCTGGTCGTAAATCTAATGATAAATCATTTCGAATCTATGAACATTACTATATTATCTAAAGAGTAAATAAGATGATAAATTATCCATACGGTGCACATATTTACAAATAATATATGGAGTTAAGAAACTATAGTTTCAAAGGTTATTATCGAACGACTGTGGAACAGAAGGCTACCCGCAAATATCTGGCTCTAAATGGCGGAATTCTGACACTGTTTTCTGGCCGATCACTGTACAGAAAAATATGCTTCAAACTGGATCAGTCAAGGTAACATTCAACCTCGTATATCATATCAATATTCTGGATGTGTTTCGTCGGATTTCTCTCTCTCGACTTCTTCCAAGAAACTAGACACCAGAACTAGTCCAGATAGCGTCCATATACAAGAGATGCTCAGTATTTTCTAACTCACGTAGGGAAAAGTTCCTTTTAACTTGTTTCGATAATGTAAATCCACAAAAAATACACTACTGGAAAGACCTTATCACTTGAGGGTGACGCATATTATAAGACCTAGCAGATTGTGGCCCTCCGGACACAAGTCTAATCGCTCTGGACCCCGACTTACCCTGAGGAGACGCTCAGACAATAACATATCCTTGCCATTTTCCCTCCTCTCGCCTTCCATATTGCTGGTACAAACTTCCCGCTTACACATTGATAAATTTTCCCTTAAAATGTAACCACCAGCAGCCATGACAGATCATCCTGCCAGGGAAGTGGACGTATTATAGGTAATAGTGTAGGAGTAGTTATCGTGCGTCTGACAACTTCGGCGTCTCTACAGGCGTAGCAGGACCGTTTTCTTACTGTATAGAAGATGGAAAGTAGTGTGACACTCCGTCTTTAAGCAAAGGGGATATTGTGTTAGTGCACACACACACACACACACACACACATTCCCAGTCTAGAATAACAAGATCACCAGATGTGAATAATCTCTGATGTAAATACAGGAAATGAAAAAAGAAATGTAAAAAAAGGATGATATTTAGGTAAAACGTGTGAGGGGGAAAGGAAGTTATGAAGTTCTCTCATGACCAAAGTATTCCAACACGAGGCAAACACGTGCTTTACATACAACGGGAGTGTGAGCGTTGAAGGGGTGTGTAGATTAACGCGAGAGAGAGAGAGAGAGAGAGAGAGAGAGAGAGAGAGAGAGAGAGAGAGAGAGAGAGAGAGAGAGAGGAACGGGGGGGGGGGGGAGGGCGTGACAGGAGCTGATTGGGCCCAGGGGTTGTGTCAATAGACGCTACCATACAATGGAGGAGCGATCGCGTTATTACATACATAGGTTGTGGAGGTTGTTTCCACACACACACACACACACACACACACACACACCAGGAACATGGAAATGGACGTTACACATCCTGAAGGCTAGATTAGACACAGTTTTTCTCTTTAACTGATCATTCTTGACGATCCCAGTCACACTACCTATGTGACAACTATGCCACACCTCCACATGTATCATAAAACAACATAAAGGTGTTAATTCTCTCGTTTGTTACTGATTTACAAGGTTAGGTTTATCTCAGTAATGCACAGACAAGGCGCGTCTGTGATAGTGTGGATGAGGGGCACTTTGGAGAGGGGTTGGTGAAGTGGAGTTCTTAATCAGAGAACAGCATGGCACAGCCATCAAGGGCCATCATCCTCCATCATCGACACAGGAGCCACAGGTACGGCAAAAGGGGTACAAAAAACATACAGGTTATGAAAACAGTGAGTTCGCAGACGATGATGCGCGAGGGAGTAAAAATTCTTGATCAGCCATCGTCGCCTCTCTTAATCTTGGTCGTGTGGCGACCCTCCGTCGGCAGGGTTGAACGCCAACAGATACAAACATTGAGGAGCTCGATGCTGGTAGAGCCCTTCCTCCACGTTCCTCCCTCCAGCGAACACCCGCCCCCCTCTGGGCCTCCAAGGGAAGCCTCTCTGTGGCCTCCAAAGTAAACACGCCTCCATCAGTGCCTCAATCCGTGGACCTCACCACCGTTTTCGGTGGAGATAATCCTGCTCTCGGGCGCCATTAATGACGACGACTTTGATATATCATTGTAAATAAACGACCCTAGACGCACTACTCTGTCGCTTAGCCCTGTCTTCACCGCTGGGCTGAATTTTCATCAGAGACCGAACGATCCTTTTGATCTGACTGTGTTTACAGCTCGCTTCTCACTGCAAACAATTGGTTCTGAATTTCCTGAAAGAATATTTTACCGCGGGAGATGCTGGTCCCAAATGAGGTGGGGGTAACTATCGCGTACAATGGGGAAGGTAAATAAACAATGAGATGGAGAGACAGTGGAGAAATCAGCCTTCTGGTAGTAAGTTACGAGCAGCAATAATACTTAAGCAAGACCAAGTATGCTCCACTGAAGGGGAGCGGGGGATACAGACCGTCTAAAAGATTACAGAACATACTAAAAGAGAAAATGGTTGCTCAGCAAGGTTGCGTGGTTTGAAAGCGACGTAAGAAGCTATTTGTCAATAATCCTCCATGAAAGAACTGCTCAGTAAAGGAACAAATATCACTGTCATATTTTACGACTGATAATTTCTTAACAATGCAACACGATGATGGAAGAAATAATTCTATTACAGAGGCGAAGTATTATTCTCTCTTGCGTATCCATAATCTAATGATTAAAAGATTATCAAAAAAACAAACCAAAAACATATCTGGAGGATTGTGATTATCAAATCATCATGAGGTGTGTGTGTGCCTGCTGGTGCTTGCTTGCACGCCGGGATCTCTCTGCATGAAAGCACGTGTCTGCATGCCAGGCATGGGTCTGCATGCCAGGCACGTGTCTGCTTGCCTGAGGCAATTACTTCCAACAAGTCTTAGATGCCACTTTAGCGCCTGACCCTTGATCGTAGACCAGTGCTCACAGTGGAAGCTAATGTGTCCGAGTGTAGATGCTTCAACGTAATTTCTCCGCCGATGGTCATCTCCTACACATCTACAACACAAACAACACAATCATCACAACTTCTACATTTTTTGAGCTTTAATCTTTTGGAAACGATGGTACGACCCTTGAGCACGACGATACGACCCTTAAAGCACGATGATTTGACCCTAGAGTACGACAGCACGACCCCCTAAGCACGAAAGTTCTATCCTCAAGCACGAAGGTACGACCCTTAAGCAATATATTTTTGACTCTTTACATACCAGTCCGCAGTCATAAATCCCTCCTCCAGTCCACTGACGACCAGTTTATATTAAAGGTGGGACCAGTTCACAGTTTGGAAAACCTCCCTGGCCACCAGTTTATAAAGCGCTGGGGTTAAAGCTTGGCCTCATGGTACACAGTTTAATCAAGTGTTGTGGAAAATATTTCATAAACTGATATTTCAGTTATTACAAAGGTTAGAATTTTTGAACAGTATTTCTCACTTGAATTCACAAGGTTGTTATCATGTATGCGATTGGCTGTTTGTGCAATAGAGTACGATATTTCAGCACGACGGTACGATCCTTGAACACGACGATACGATTCTTGAGCACGACGGCACGACCCTTGAGCACGACGGCACGACTCTTGAGCACGACGGCACGTTCCTTGAACATTGGTATGCCTCTTAGGTGTGACAGTCTGGCGCTTGATATCACCTTCAAAGGTCAGGTCAAATGTCACGTCATCATATCCAGTCGTTGTATCATTTTACTCAAAAGATCAGTGTAACATGCAACGTATGTTCTCAGTCATGAAGACATATTTTCCTTGTTATGAATGAATGTGTATGTTGGTTCTGAGCAGGTGGGACTGAGGCACATTGTACGTGACCTCTGTGAGAGAGACCTGACGTATCATCTCCCACTAGGACGAACATATCATCTCCCACAAGGACGAATATATTCTCCCACAAGGACGAATATATTCACCAGTTGTAATCTACGCTAGACACCTACGTCATTGAAGCTTAATTCCCGTACACACTTTCTGTTGCCACAACGAAGCTCACGTACAGCTGAGGCCGCTTTGTTATCATGTTTCTGACCCTACCCACCTCTCATGATGCACACAAACACACACACGAAAATGGGATTATGTTTGTTAGCTGAATATATTATATTACAGGATGATGTCCGAATAAACAGACAGACAGACGGACATATATACAGACAGACAGAAATGGCTAATAGTATATATATATATATATATATATACATATATATATATATATATATATATATATATATATATATATATATATATATATATATATATATATATAAAACACTCCCAGAGGAGCAGAGTTACAGGTACTTCAAAATGATCTAAACTAAGAAATCCACTTCATCAATTGTTGCATCTATTTACTCTCAGATAAAAGATGTTCTACCAAACCAGAACAAGATCAGATCCACGTCTCTAGCCAGACGTGTTGCCTCGTCATCTGTAGACCTACATCAGCTGTACGGTCACCACCCGCCTCCCTCAATACACTCCCAGTGTAAAATAAAATTCGTGTGTATATATTTGCTACTGTCCAACGCGGTTGATTTTACGTTTCAAAACTTTTCCATCACCAGAATTTATGGCTGGTATAGCACTGTAAAATCTGATGGGAGGAAAAACTGCAAAGATTTGCATTTCCCTTGCAATAAAGTGCATTTTATGAGGAAAGGTGCAGGTCTGTGGAAATGAGGGAGGCAGATCTGACTGACTCCCTCACTCCAATTTACGTAAGGGACAACCGTGAGGCGGTCCTCCTGACTCAGACCTACAGATAGAGGGACCAGTGACTGGCTGCTGGTGGGGAGGAGAGGGAAGTGTGGCGGAGGGGGGATGGTGGAGATAAGGAGAGGGAGAGGGAGGAGGATGGTGGAGAAGGGATGGAGAAAGGATAAGACGGTAAATGATACAGGAAGAGAAGGAGGAAACAGAGGAGGTGGGAGAATGAGAAGAAATAAGGAAGATTGTTGGAAATTGGAGAGGAAGAGAGGAAAAAAAAAGGCAATCAGGTTGACGTAATGGAAGTGAGATAGAAAGGTGTAAGGATATGGATGGTAAGTGAGAGTAGTAATACAGGAGAGGAGTAAATATGAGATAGGAGGGCTGGGATTCTTACTATCTCGTTATACAGTTATTTATGTTATCATCCTGGCTGTGACACGTGACACACCTGCTGGGGGACGTCATCCGCCCGCGAACCAACGGACACGTGACCCAGCTCGGGTCATGCACGTGCAGAAGTACTTTTTACCAAGGGACTTTGTGTGACCTTATCTGACCTTAGCTAACCTCTCAGGTCATAGGTCAGGTGCCCGAGAAGGTAAACGACTCTGACCGTGACAACGGAAGGTCCACCTGGGTTCACATTCTCGCCAATGAACCAACCCGTCATCACCCAGGCTCCACCATGATGTCTTCATCGCCTGAGTGGGCCAAGGAGGCAAGTAGTTCACTAGTATGTGCGTGACCACAACATAAGTAAGGTGTGTTACAGGAGTAATCATGTAAATTTCCAAGTGATTCTTCACCATTTTATTACGTTAAGTGGACACTTACACGTCACCTGCTTCAGATATGCGTGGGTAATTCTTTAATACTTTGTAAAGTGACGTGAACACCCTATCACCACCTCAGGTCCAGGTGTTATCACGTGTCTCTGAACCATTCCTTCCTCATGTTGCAACGCCAAGTGCACACTCTCCCACCTCACATCATCGCCTTCGTTACCAGGCTCAGTACAAGCGTCCTCAGTGGCATCTACGTCAGGTTTCCGTGTGATACGTAACTTCCAGAGGCCGACTACAAAAACATACTACAAAAACCCTCTAGACTGACGTAAACACAGTAACGTTACTTATGCCTATAATATCAAAACGGATTGAGTATCTGACTTCGCTTTAGTCTCAGTGCCAGAGGAAGTAAAACCGGGATTACATTGTTAATCTCCCAGACGGAGGAAAAATGTAGGAATTTCAGGAGTGTCGGGCAATGCAAGAGCTCCCCCCTCTCTCCCCCCAACTCACTGAAGCGAACCCAAGAACTTCAGGGATTTCTCACGAGACAAGAGGGAGTCTTTGACCACATAATCCCTAGTACTTTCAAGACAGATTCACTCTGCCAACAACATCAGAATACTTCCAATACCTTCCATACTTGGCAATCATGTCTGTTTTTTTTCATTTTTCCTTCTTACGTTCTCTCCATACATAAGTTTCCGTTCGATTATGACCAGCTTTAGCTTTGAATCAGTGAAATTTCAGCGTAAGGACCAAGCTAGTTTTATATTCTGTACGTAAAAAGCTTGCAATCTTGAGTATCGAAACGCCGTGTAGTGAAGTGTTTAGGAATGGTTGATGGTTTCAGCCAAGAAGGGATGAAATGCCTCCGCGTTACCCTAAGCTGTAAATATTTACATTGCTGGTAAGCCGAGCCGTCGTAATTAAAGCTTGAGAAATCTCCGCTTTAGCCTTTAAACCCAAACGACAAGCATATGCGAACGAGGAGTCTGCTTGTTACCACACGAACGAGGAGGCTCGTCCCCAGACGCTATGCACGACATGCAGACCAGCAAGTTAGAATCATGACTTGAAATGGGATGACCTAGAATCATCCTCCCGGCGAACGACATACTAGAATCATCTCCCAGCACACGACTGCTTAGAATCATCCCTAGCAAATTCAGTATACTAGATACCTTTGAAGGAAGAGATCATTTACCACATCCAGACAAAGCTAACGCTCTTGCCACCATGAACCATACACTACACCCACCATGACCACAACCCACCACTACCAGGCGTCACCACCACAACTACCTGAAGATAAACTGGCAAACTCTCACACGACCATGATGACCTTAAACATCCCCCTGCACCCCACCAACCACCATGAGAGAGAGAGAGAGAGAGAGAGAGAGAGAGAGAGAGAGAGAGAGAGAGAGAGAGAGAGAGAGAGGTGTCGTCGTCATGGGAACGTGTCAAGCATTATGGCCCAAGGATACTGACACTCAGAATATCACACAGCAACTCATTAGCGACCCTCCAGAGTAGACAGGTGGCCTGATGGGTCGCGTTCTGATGGGTCGCGTTCTGATGGGTCATACCGTAAAGATAAAAAAAACCATACTCAAACTCTATCCAGGTTGTGGCTGAGCTATAGAGACTTCACTGAACAGTCAGCATCACACTGTGGTCCTGGGAGGATCTCTGAGTCTGACGAGGTTACAATGGACGTTGTTCTCGAGGAAACCAAGACACAATGTATAACAATAATCATACATTTTCAGTCTAGAACATTTAAGTCGTCTTAATGGACTGCGGAAATTCCGAAGCTGGTTCTTCTTGATATAAAAATACAACATATCTATATCTAGTTTATATATAACTATGCTAATGATTTACACACACACACACACACACATACACACACACACATATATATATATATATATATATATATATATATATATATATATATATATATATATATATATATATATATATATATATATATACATATATATATAGTCTTTTTTCATTAAGTTAGAGAGACTGACATAATAACATATACGAAGTTCATTAAGTTACACCTTCATCCCAGAGTAAGCTGGAAGGCAGGTACATCTTAATTACCGCCAACAAAGCGTCTAACTCCTGACATAATATGCCTAATATGATGTAATTAGCTTAGGTTGTTAGCTAAATGAAGACTAGTGAAAGTACCACTCTTCATCTTCCCAAGTCAAGAGATCTTTGTAAAATGGTCTTTATGGATCCTTACTTAAGGCATATTACAACATTCTTGTTGATCAGTCCTTAACACTTACCATGCATACAGTCATGTAGTTCTTTTACAAAACGCTGTTCCCTGACACTGATCACATTTCATTATAAACGACTTTACGGACTGTTGTTCTTCAGCAGTTGTCTGGTAAAACCAACGAACCATTGATCTATGACTATAAGTCCTCAGTCCTCAAACAACAGCACAGAGATTGGTATCTGTCCTTCCCATGTCCTGTCCTCCAGCAGATAACCTCGTCACAGACCATCTGATGGTCTTCTGTTATATCTCCTTCCCATGTTCCCCAACGTTCTACGTATAACATCTGCTCCAACAGAGGTCACAGATATAAAAATCAATACGACAGATGAATTATGTATGTAGAGACAGGACCCAATTTGGGTTCTACTCAACTCTACTTTCGACCATTTCCTTAAGATCCTGCAGCTCTTGAATGTTAAAATCCTCTTCGTCAGATGGTGGGATATGGAAAACACAGAAACTATTCCACCCTGACTTAAAAACACGTAAATATAGAGTGGTAAAAAGTTAACATTGTCTAATTTTCTGGATGATACATGACCTGGTAAAATCATCAGCATTCTGTTCATCCCTTGTAAACAATAAACACGAATATTTACGAACTATGATTTAGCCTCATATGTACCGAGTACTTTTATCATAAAAATTCCCAGCAAAATGGCAGTCTTTACCAAAATATCTCTAACACAAAATCACCAGCTGTGTGGCCTTCACTCAGGTATTTCTCTCACAAGAAGGTGGAGAAGAATGCCAGAACTGATGGAAACTTTCACGAATATATATCTTGGGAAGAGAGGTGAAGGTCCTGCCATGTGCTGATCACAAAGTGTTGTGAAGCTGGTGTTGGCTGCGACAGAACCTCATGCAAACCCAAGCAGGAGTACCACTACACGCCTCCCACCCCCGCAGGCTCAAGACGAACAATACCAACAGTAAATGGTACAAAGGTGACGGCTTAATTAGCTTGATCTCTGTAAGATCAGCGTTGATGCGAGGCCCCTGGAAGACACTGGACGTGCCTGAGGACCATAAAGGTGAGTGTCGGCCTAGCTAACCCTTCTGATGTTGAAGGCTGCTGGGTCGAGTGTAGTGCTCCTGAGTGTTGCCAGGAGCCACGGGTGGAGGAGGGAACGTGGCTCGCTAAACAAATGCAGCAGATTATATTTTCAACCTCCAGGAGGATTATGATGTAGCTTCTTTATGACCAAAGAGACTCCTAAATGGCTGACCGTGTATGAGACGTGCACCATACTTGAACAGGACATGAATTTCTGGATACAATCTGTTTTTTCTGGATCTTCTGGAACGTGTATATAGCCAAACAAGGAATCATGTCAACTTATGTTTGTTTTACATAAAATCTGTCCTCTAATTCTTGACTTAAAATCCTGCCCCTTTGCCAGAACTGCTGGTACCAGAACAGGGTGGATGCGCTGGATGGTAGGGAAAAAAGACAGCGAAATAAGACACTAAAATTTCTGGCACCGATTACCATGACGTCAACAGAGGCAGTAACACTGGAAGTCCCGCCTCCACTCCCAGACCAGCGCCTGGAAGGGGAGACTACCCACCCTAGGAGACGAGTTTACAAAATCCCTCCAAAATTTCAACTCAAATGCAACGTGAAGAAGAAATGGAAGGGAAAGTAAACTATGGGAAGTTGTGCGAGCCGTGGTGGTACAGGAGAGCAGTGGCCGGAACCACAGTAGAACAGGGAGGAGGGATCATGGACGACTACAAGGGAAGACTGGAAGGAAGGGACGCCTGGAGGAGGAGCCGCCCAACATACACAAACACAACCCCCTCCTGAGGTGAATGAAATCCCTTCACATATGAAACAGCTGTTCACACAAGACGAATAACCCCGGCAGTAACCACACAACATCACAGTGTTTGGGAAACAGGTTTTGTGATGCTGATGTGACGTCACAATTTATTGGGTTTAATCTTTTCAAATGTCTACACACAGACAGAAGATGTAGATGCACTTTACCCATGTTTCAGTCCTGTAACATTCTCTCTTTAAACTTGAAATTAAGATTTTATAATCAACAATATTCCTGTCATTGTTTCATTCTTTTTTCGTGCTAACCAAACCTTCACTCATTCGTTTTATATACATCATTACCCTCCTCAGCTGATGATGTTTCTATAGGTAAGAGAAAGGTAAGATCATACACAAGTCCAACCTTTACAATTCCATAACCTGGACGGTTGGCCTGCGTCATTCACCCATCACAAAACTAGCGTAACAAGACTGAAAACTACATAAAAACAAAGCCTTCACCACGATCACTCACTAGCACCCTCGCCATCGCAAATACACAAAACCTGAACAACGAAACAAAATTCTTCCAATACGATCTTATATTCCATATCCTCGGCACCAGCTCTTTGCAACACTCTTGAGACCAACCCATCGAACAAACACCATCACAAACAACCAACCACTAAAGTGAATCAGAAACACAACTCCTGATTCACTGTTTAACGACCTATACCCAGAGATTCCCCCACGCTCCACCAGTAAAAAAGATAGTGAATAACCACGTACACATAGTAATCTCTCCATAGCGGTGAAACAACCACTTTTCCAAGCCAATCTTAAGTTCTAGCCCACCAGACATGAAATTCAACTTAAACTACACTCCCAAGGCAAGTGCGAGCGATACTTTCTCGTCTGAGTTCTGAACACCACTCACTTCGACAGCACCATGAACGCTGACTGAACGTTTCCTACGACAACTTATGACCAAGATCTAATTTCCATTATGAAGAAACTGACTCTTTACATCTTCACGGACATGCGCTTTCACACAGACAAACACACAACATCACCCCACATCTTGACCTGGACCAGGGCACGTGAAGTGGACGGGGGTCACCTGGGACCTCCGTCTTGACAGGGGGTTACTGTGGTGTCAGTGCATTACACATGACGGATGAAGAATGGATGTGAGTGAATACGGCCTTTCTTCGTCCGTTCCAGACGCTACCTCACAAACGCGAGAAGCAGCGATCGAGTATGAATTTACATATAACAAACGACCACAGTTATCAGGAACAGAATCAATTTTTCATAATAACGTTTCAGGTAACTACAATACCCGTCAGCAAGTCAACTGATCTATATCGTGTATAGATATAGATACATATAAATTAACGACCTAAAATAAAATTGATATTGAGCGTAGCAAAAAAATGTAGTATTTGAAAACTAAACCTTATCATGTGAAGCGACAGGAATATATATATATATATATATATATATATATATATATATATATATATATATATATATATATATATATATATATATATATATATATTCATTTAACATTTTCCGTTTATGTTACGGGAATCAGTCTTGTCTGCATGTTGTCAAGATAAAAAATAAAAGTTCACAAACAACCATCCAGGAAAGTTTTGGTCGATGTGTTTAATGTTTATGATTTACACATGGGTTCTTCTTACAGATCCACAGACTTTCCAAAATACTCGGTTTGAATATTTTGTAAATTCTATGGAGATATTGGAGGGTCTGTGTCAAATGAATATCCACCAACCACCAACATACAACTACTTCAATGAATTTTTGTTACCGCTCTCCATTTTCTCTGGCAATACACAAACCGGAATTTTTGCAACACGAACGGAAAATGTTAACACCATCACACTATCAGGACTGAAAGCTATATTCCACTCTCCCATATATATAAAAATTTGTATTCTTCCTATCACTGTATGACTAGATTTTATAAGCATTTTACTGTTACATATCCGGGAGATAGTGTAAGTGGAGATAGTGCAAGTTATAACCGGGAGATAGTGTAAGTTATAACCGGGAGATAGTGTAAGTTATAACCGGGAGATAGTAAGTTATAACCGGGAGATAGTGTAAGTGGAGATAGTGTAAGTTATAACCGGGAGATAGTGTTAAGTGGAGATAGTGCAAGTTATAACCGGGAGATAGTGTAAGTTATAATAAGTACATATTAATGATTCCCTGAACCTCTGTCATCAGGCGTTACCCTTGCCATGTGTCTCGAACCCATGTATTCATTGTGGCACAACCTTAATGATGATGATGATCCACGTCAGCCAACACTTCTCAAGCCACAGATGACGGTGGTGAGACAGAGAATACTTGTGACATCTAATTTATAGCAATGAGTCAATAAATCAATCAAAGATCTGTATGTCCCCATATTACGTATGATGACGGTGGAGTTACGTTGCTAACAAAGCATCATGTCTCATAACGGCATCATTAAAGTTTTTCTCAAATCATAAGATATTTCTTTTTCTTATATTTTCAAGCAACTATACACAGAGCCAATGGTACAACCTAGTTACAAGAATACTACTTTAAGTGCTGGAGTATTCTTACGTGATGTGTTTGGGCATTGGAAATCGTCTTATTGTAAAAATCACAGTTGCTTTACTCCACCGACAACAGAATAAACATCACAAAAGTGTTGCGATACGGGCCTTTAATCTCCCACATTTTTAGTGACTTTTATTGCTTTAAATCAACTACAACATTGAGAAAGTGGGTATAACATTCATCGATTACTTACACTTTCCAATCAGACGTTGCCTAGCTATTCTCAATAAATATTAGATGCACAGAAAGGATAAAAAAAAAAAAAAATTGATACACATTTTAGTGTTGTCTCCCCTAAATCCATAGAAAATACGTTTTCTTTGTTTTCCTGGTATGTTCATAGAAAACCAGTTTCTAGGGTAACCTTAAGAAAAATAAATCGGGAATCCATATTGAGAAATTATCAAATATATAATAACATATTGAAAAACATAGAGAGAGAGAGAAAGAGAGAGAGAGAGAGAGAGAGAGAGAGAGAGAGAGAGAGAGAGAGAGAGAGAGAGAGAGAGAGAGAATCATTATCAGAGAACTAGAAAGATTACATAATAGGTTCAAAGCTATCTCACCAACACCACGAGACTAAACTAACGACATACATTCTATCATCATTATTATTATTATCATTATAATTATCATCATTATTACTACTACTATTTTCATTATTGCTCCATTCTTCTGTGTCTTATTTGCCTCTTTCCTACGATGACGATTCCTTCAAGTCGGCTCAGTGTCTGTGAGGATATTCTCCAACAATTACCCAGACTACTTAACCAGTTGGATAAATAATACCAAAACAAAACAAAACACCAACAGTTAAATAAAAGTAATGATAAGTAATTAGAACAATTGAATAGCTTTAACGGAATTAAAGAGAAAGGCAATCAGACAACCTGATACAATCTAAACAAGGTTGTTGAAGCAGTTAATTACCCATTAAATTAATCATAATCACACATCGTTTGCCAAGGCTAAACTATCATTAAAAAAAAAGTCACACATGAATAAAAATGAAAGATAAATGGTGAAAATTTCCAATAAAATCTTTAAAATGAGAAAAATTCTTCATTTAAATTCCTCAATGTCGATTTTGTGTTCTGTAATTAGCAGGTACACGTACCTCCCCTGACCGTCCAGTTCCCCAGCCTTGTATTTACCTCCTCAGGTGTGTGATTTCCCAGTGGTAATTCCAGGTTTTCTTCAACACACATCTTAATCTGTGAGGAGATATATAGCTGACATTCATGATCGCCAGGCGCCAATATACCCACACATTGTGTGCAAATTTTGAGCGATATTCGCTTTGCAAACATTCCGCGTTGCGCGCTGTGTATAAGGTTGAACCGAAGTACATAAGTACATTAGTGAAGTACTTCAGGTGGGTTATTACACCCAGTTGTACACTATACAAGAGCGGTTGGATGTACAATGGGAGGCATCTGTTATCATGGGACACGTACAAGATTTTTCGCAGTTTGATCAAGTCTTGACGCGAGCCACACAAGCGAAAGCTTAGGCAAAATAACATGAAGAAAAAACAGAAACATTTTCGTGAAGGGAGAGAGAAAGAAGCGGACGGTCAATAGAAAATTGACTGAAGGATAAGTGAACAAAGATAAGTGATACATCAGCCAGGAAAACGAGTTATACAGATGAGGAGATCAAGACAAACTCATGATATACCCTAAACCACAGCGTGTTTTACCACACTCACCGAGCGAACCAGTGTTTGGTCTACAACAGTCTACCCCAGACGGTCGTATACGTAAGAAAGATTGTGGCATGACTCGAGATCAAAGTAAAGTAAACAGAATAAGGCAAGTCAGACGTTACTTGTGAGTATTTCCTTTAATATCAATCCTTCCTGTCTATATATATATATATATATATATATATATATATATATATATATATATATATATATATATATATATATACCTAGTTTCTGTTTCCCACCTTCGTGAGATAGCGCAAGGAACAGATGACTGAGGCTCCACCACCTCCTACCGTTCCTTTTGCAGTGTAATAATACAGGATGGAAGGTAGTTGAACTTCCAGGCTCTCTGTCCTCCACCGCTTATTTAATCACAAACTACGACACGCACAGGAAATCATCGTCTGCAATAACTGTTTAATCATTTCTGACGAGTTGGCAAAACAATCAAGAACTGCTCCTCACGGCCAGTGATTACATGCCGAATCATAGGTCAACAAAAAAGTGATCTATGAGACCAGATAACCGAGTCAGGAATAAAACCCGTACAGAGGGAGAGTGTACGGTCTTTACAATGATAATAAACACCTGAAGAAGGTGTTCAGGACGTTAACGACCCTAACGACCCTGGCAGTTGACAGGCATAAAGTCTAACGAGCTAATACGCAAAATGACTTCTCAAAGTTATATTATATCTGACGTTGACCTGGGTCTGACGATGACCTGGGTTTGAACTACCGTATGACCTCGGTAGCTGGATACATTATTCAATACATTATTCAACGGTGAATTTATGCACGAAAGACGCCTTAGAAGTCCTGGCAAAAGTCGCTTGGTTCTGAACCATCCATTTCTCAAGGTCAAATCAATTTGTCTAAAACATCTGTTCATTTATTCAGGTTTTATTAGTTATTCGCTTTGTTCGGTCGGTGCCAGTGTGTTAACACCAACACACGAAGATTTAACTGATGGATGGGGAGCAGGAGAAACAGACCAAAGCTTTAACTAAGGGAGCAGGTCGGAGTAGGCAACGCTTAAGCTGAAGAAAGAGAAGATGGGGCTAGACTCCAGAACTTTAGCTGTTGGAGGAAGAGAAGGGCCAGAGCTTTAACTGAGGGAGCAAGCTGAGGGGGTCAAACGGTTCTGCTGAAGGAGGGGAGTGGAGGAGGAGGGGAAGGGCCCCGTACTTGAGCTGATGTAGAGGCAAGACAGACCAACGCTTTAGCTGAGGGAGACCTGAAGAGGATGGGAGAGGAAGCTCGGAATCTTTACTTCAGTCATGCTAATGAACGAGATCAACCTTTGTTTACTGTGGAGTGTGGAGGTTGGGGGTGAGGGGGTGGGGATGGACGGGTACCCTGCTGAGGAGGTTCTCGTTATCGTACCTCAGACTGGTTATCGTACCTCAGACTGGTTATCGTACCTCAGACTGGTTATCGTACCTCAGATGGTTATCGTACGCTCACGAGGGACTTTTCTTTTTTTCTTTTTGGGAGGGAAGGGTGGAGATGGTTACTGTACTGTTACAAATATCGTACGCAAATATCTTAATTATCGTATTCACAAGCGTCAGTTATCGTACTCAAAGGTCTTAGTTATCAAACTGGCATTCATGGTTATCGTACTCAAGAGTCTCAGTTATCTTACTTAAGCATCTGAGTCACTGTTCTCACACCAGTTGTTGTACTCAATGGTCTCAGTAATCGCACTCTTGAGTTGTAGTTATCGTAAACAAGACTATTATCTTCCTTAAGAGCCTCAGTTATCGTAGCCAAAACTCTCAGTTATCTTGAGACTTAGTTATGGTACTAGTCTTAAATAATGAACTTATGGACACAAAATCATGACATTTAAAACATAGTCATAATGCTTAAGTTTCTTAGTGATCGTATTATAGACATTTTTGACAGAACTCAAGCATCATACTTGAGGAATGACATCATCTTAATTAGACTCATGAATCAAGTAATCAGATCAGAGTATTCCTCATCATACTCAGGGTATCACGTCATTATACTCCAAGAATCAAATCATCATTGGTCATTCTTCCATCTCTCTTATTCAGTCAGGACTTAAAAGCTTTATTAACTGCTATGTTATCACGTCTTCTTAACCACCTTCCCGTCCTCTAGTGCGTTTTTTATCTCTGTTTTACAGATATCATTTCGGCCATTATTCTCGTGGGCAGACTCTAAGAACTGAACTCAAAGTATGTGAATGACTGTTGCTTCCAATAGTTTCTGTGTATAGATCAGTCAGACGAAGATTAACCATTATGGTGTCTGTATTCCTTTCTTTTTATATTCTTTATATACACATCTGTAGTGTTGCAGTTAAATCCCTTTGCGATTTTCTTCTTTTCTATAAAAACAAAAGAGAATCAAGTAATCACATCCGAGGGATCATCATACCTGACGGGTAAGGTCATCATACTGGGTGGGTTAAGTGTTAAGTCATTGTAACCGAGAGGTCAACTCATCGTACTGAAAATCAGGTGATGGTTCAGCCTATTTTTGAGAACCAGACAGTCAACCAGGTCACATCAGGCGACGGTTGGATCTGACCTGAGAGCTAAACTAGGAACCAGAATACGAGGTCAGGTCTCCTGGTTACCGGAAGTCACCACAACCCAACCTCTGGTTTCCTTCTTCTTCTGCCGGGTTCTCATAACCCAGCCTCTCATTGTGTTCTCTCTATGACCTCCTCTTGCTCTCTCTCTCTCTCTTCTGATTCATCACAGAACTAAGTCTCTTCCCATCTTTTTTTCCTTTACGGCTTGATGCTGGTCCTAAGTGACATACCCTTTTCTTAACTTCTTAGATGATTCGCTCGAAACGATGAGAAAAACCTTAGGCGAAAGTTACAGACGCCATTCTATGGGATACCACTAGAAAGTTAGTATCTCTATAAGATGCCGAGAATGGGTTTATCATGTGTATAGGTTGTCACAAGGGAGGCGTTAATACTCCTCTATAGGTTGTCACAAGGGACGTATTGATACTCCTCTATACCTAGCCACAAGGGATGTATTGATGCGTTTCTATACAACTCCACGAGACACTAAATCGCTTTTCTGGAATCCGTTTTCTCAAGTGTCTTGTTCATAGTGGACAAGATATTCAGGCATGCTCATATTCTCTAACCCTGATTCATCCCAGTCATTAAACCCAACATTTTCGGGTCAAACATCCTCAAATCAGCATCTAATTTAGCGCATGATGTGGGTCTTCTGTAGCATGACTTACACCATGACTTTACTTGTGGTCTGTATAAGTCAGACATTAAATTTGTAAGCAACACCACATCTTGAGGTACAGTTACCGTAAAACTTCTCATGTTCTTGTGAGAAACTTCATAAATATTGGACTATTTATACATTTGATTCGTAGTGACTTATACTACTTAAATGAATTTCTTTCCAGCTTAAAGCAACGTAATTAACTTCATGTTAATGATATTAAATGTATCTAACTCTTCTCTATCACAAATTACTTTCAGATAACCCTCTGTTCCTTGCAGTTATCGAATTCAAATATAATTAACGAGTCTTACGACAGAACAAAAGCCTAGGAAAAAAAAATATATATATATACAAGTTTTGCAGGACCGAGGTGTTAGTACATGTGTCTTGTATTTCCTACACTAACAGAGAAGTCGTTATCTTCAAGACATCAACTTTCTCTATCCACAATGTATCTTAAACCTCTGAAAAGAAACAACAGATACATTAGTAGGAGTGACACTTGTTTTATATATACATAAATATATATATATATATATATATATATATATATATATATATATATATATATATATATATATATATATATATATATATATCATAAAGAGGTATGAAGTGTGTATAGTATGTGCGGGAGGGGCAGTGCGGTAAGGGCGATTCTAAAAGGGTGTACTGAGGAACACTGACCTTTATGCTTGTATAAAATAAATCAATAAATCAAATAAATCAATAGGGCGGCTCATTGTAAGATTGAGCACAGTGAGAGTCATCATTATATAAATTAACTTTAAAATGTACATTGAATCTTTGTTTTTTAAAAACTTTAATACTGCACAGTTATTCTCTTTCTCTTTTAAATCTTAAGAACAAAAAGACTTAAAACAAAAGCACATCACATGCGGAGATTTCGAAACACATTACGAACCTGAGAAGCAATCGACTCAATGTTATTTTGGGGGGAGTGAAACGCGGGCAAGCAGAGGAGACAAGAGGTGTGTGAAGAATTGGTGGTTGTTGTTGTGCAAGTTGTGCGGGAGAATCAACTTTCTGGTCGTTTCCTGTGGAAGAATGGAACAGTCAGTCACGAACCACAACCTCACACAACCTCACTGAACTAACCAACCAACCTTCCCATTCCTAACCTCCCTGTTACACACACACACACACACACACACACAATACCCACTCAGACCAGATATTATATCTTCGTCTTTCTATGATCCTCTACTATTCATCTCATTTCAACAGACATTTACAGAATATGACCTACGGATCCAGCTTCTCTCTTCCATCTACAACCTCACAATATATACATACTCACCTCCCTAACCTCTCAGTTCTTCTGAGCTACAAGTCAAACAGTTTTACTAAATGACCAAACCTTTCCATCAGGTACATCATCATCCACACCTACATACCCCAGGTAAGACCCTCCCTGCATCGCCCAGTATGACCTTACTTGACCTCTCTACCGGATACATGACCTATGTTTCACCCCCAAATGACCCAACCTCCGGTAACACGAGGGTTAAAACAATGAATTCATAGTACGTATTGTCCATCTTTTCCCAGGACTGTAAGGTCATTCATGGTCTAAGAGGTCTGGAGTTTACGTGCCAGCTGATCCATAGCACATTTAGCCTGCCGGGGTACGACGGGATGACCTACAACCTGTGATGGCTCCAGTTACAGGTCAACAAAGCCGGGGTCGACACCAAGCCTTAAATGAAACTTGAAAGAGAGATAGAAAGATAAGAGACGTTAAGTAAAGAGAAAAATAATCCAAGTTTTCAAAGTGGAAAACCTGTTCTTTAGGAATGTTCAGGTCGTGGTTGTTAGGCAAGACATGAGGAAGTAAAGAGCTCCAAAGTTCGGCAGTGTAGGGAAAGAAACAGACGTCACAACGGCCCCTCCTTGAGTTGCCAATGGCCACGCAACATCATGTGGCTTGGCGAGCATTACTACGTGGTCTAGTTAATGGCGGGAACACGCGCAGCCAGTTCTCGGGAGCAGAAACCCAAGTAGTATCTATAGAAAAGAGAATCAGCATTTAGTCATAAGGCAAAGTGGGATGAGTTTTAAGGACAGGCTGGGAGACCTGATAAACAGGACTGCATTAGGTTCAGTCATAAAGGTAAGTACGTAGAGTTAGAACCTTCCAAGATGTGAGAGCAGGACGCATCAACACCGTATGTAATCCGAGCAACTATTCAGAACCTCTGGCATCTGGACAGGATTCCCAGTTTCTATGAGGCAGACTCTGGCTGCCCGTGTTAAGTAATCTTTCCACAAGAAGATGAGAGGTTACCACAGAAGCAAGTACGTTCACTGTACCAAAGAATGATGGAATTGCTGAGCCAATCATAGGAGATGGGAAAACTATTTGGAACTTTATAAAGAAGAACAAGAACGTTAAAGTTCAATAGACGTGAAACCTTACATGGCTAAGTCTGTCTAACAGGAAAAGCGTGTCCAAATCTGAGTTCTTGGAAGCAGTTGTAACGAGACGAGACGCAGACCGAGTGAGGGAAGACACAGTGGACGTGAAAGAAATGGAGGAATGAAGTGTCGAGACTTGTGAGAGAACAGAGTGAGGGAGGGAAACCGGGAGAGGCAAGCTTAGGCACCGCCCTGTGTAAAGCTACTGATATATCAAGGGCTACAACAGAGGATTTCCCACAATCTCTCAGAGATGATGACCAGACATTAGTAAGATAAGAACAAATATCACCGGAGGATCTTGCCTTGAGAGAGATCTACTGACGGTGAGAGGGAACACTGGAAGATTCAAGATGTTTCAAGGAAGTGGGACCTCAGGAGGGACTCAAGGACGCAAGGAAATAACAGAAATAAGAGCAACAGGACCAAAGTGTACAGGTAATGAGGACCTGTAAATAGTCACATACGACATCCCTACCATAATGGCATAACCTTACTATCATACTAGTATAACGTTACTATCATACTAGTATAACCTTACTATCATACTAGTATAACCTTCCTATCATACTAGTATAACCTTACTATAATACTAGTAAAACCTTACTATCATGCTAGTATAACCTTACTATCATACTAGTATAACCTTACTATCATACTAGACTTTACTATTCCCAGTAGAATGTGACAACTAATGACACAACATCAGGACATTACCAGTCATGCTAGATTATCACTTTACTAGTCATGATAGATTGTTATTTTCTATCTATACTAGAGCGAGACTACTAGTCATGCTAGATTATGCCTTTACTAGTTATAGTAGACTGTAATTTGACTAGACATACTAGTTTTTTTTCCATACCATCCTGGATTATCACTATACTACTGATACTAGAAGTCCCTTTGTGGAGATCAACTCGACAGGTCATCCGAATCTGAATGTTTCCATAAACAAATATTAATAATAATATCAAGAAAACTGATCGGTGGAACTACGGAAAGACAGACAAGAACTGCTTTGCTGCTCATGATAAAACGCATCAAACTTATCAGTTTTTGTGACGACCTCATCAAGTCCATCTGTGTTTTGCCTCGAGCTATATTATCAACGTTCTATCTGTCTATATCTATGAACTCCCCAACAGCAACACTGACATATTCAGCTCATGATTGCTCCAGCATAAATTATATTCAGGTTATGTCTCCATCTTTTCCACTACTCGGGTGGACATCACAACACTCCACTTGACGTGTCTCCTCCCATCAGAGCAACTCAGGTAAGTCGTCAGTGAGCTAACACTCTCCTGATCTTCCATTACAAGTGTTTTATCACTGTGCTGATTTCATTAGAAAAGCTCTAATTGTAGAGATTTTGATTCAGAAGCGTTACAATTGCAATCAATTTGTGTTCAGCACTGCTATAGAAGAGCTACTCTTATACTTATTTCGACGTGTTCTATTGTATTTCTTCTTATTCAGAAATGCTACCCATACACTGATTTCGTTACACACTCGACAGTTAATCATTCTTATCTAGAAATGCGACACCAACACATACTGGAGTTGACCCATACTTTCCTGGCCACAGATTTGTTGGTAATGTATGAGTCATTTTGAAAACCCAGTTGAAGACAGACTCGTCAATAAAAAAAACTTATTCAGAAATTAATTTTGATAATCGTATTTACATGATACCTGCTTTACATCGTGTACACATCCCACTATTCTGCTGTCAGAATTTCTCTTTATTGACTACGAAATATAAACCGATTCAAAAAATCTTGTCTGACCAGAGCTTCACACATGTCACCACATAATGATGAATAATTACATTCAGTTTCCAAGTGACAGAAATCACGTTTAACTTACTATTAAGCAATTAATGTCTTTCACACTGTTATCAAAGACTCTCACCATAATTATCACCTGAGAGGGGATAATCTTCATATAATTAGTTACCGTGTAATTTAATCCTCTGTAAGTCTCACGGGTTAATTACAAGGACCTAGATCAGTACACGTTGCAATGCCTTTACCCACACACACACACACACACACACACACATTATATATGTATATAAACGTAAGCTTCCATAAATCCAATTCCTGTAAGACAAAACAGGAATGATGTAGATGAAAAACTTTCCGAGCTTCTTGCCTTAGATATTCTCTATTTCAAAAAGTTTCGAATACTTTTCAACACTGATGAATCACTAAGAGTCGACTTAAACCGGTACTTTCCATAATGATGAAGACAAATGAATCACCTGGATTATATCATATCTGAACATCTTGAGCACGACGGTACAACCCTTGAGCACGACGGTACGACCCTTGAACACGACGGTACAACCCTTGAGCACGACGGTACGACCCTTGAGCACGACGGTACAACCCTTGAGCACGACGGTACGACCCTTGAGCACGACGGTACAACCCTTGAACACGACGGTACAACCCTTGAGCACGACGGTACAACCCTTGAGCACGACGGTATAACCCTTGAGCACGACGGTATGACCCCTTAATATGATGGCATAACTTTTGACCTCAACCTTAAGAGTCAGGTCAAGAAAGGCTAGATCATCATACCCATAGGTCGTAACTTCATATTCAAAGGTCGTACCGTCGTGCTCAAGGGTCGTGCCATCGTGCTCAAGGGTTAACTATTGAGAGACTGTGCTGGTAGACATCAAAGATACAACAGCTGGTTAGGTTTGTCTCTGTTTTAATAATTCATACAACTTCTCAAAGCAAAGGAAATTCATAACGCATTCAGGCTGCATACATACATAACACAGAACAACAAATACATAGATACATACGCACTTGAAATCAATAAGAGTGCGAGATATACATATGCATACAAGCTGTCAAATAACAGGCCAAATAAACCGCTTATACGCTAACACTTAAGCTTCTGAAATATACAAAAGCTTATACATGAATGTACTGAAACATACTCAAACACATAAGAAAAGATGCATACACAGACACAGACACAGACATACAGACATCTCAGTATGTCTACATTTACATACACATGCGACAGCAAATACAAACTCATGCACAGATATTAATACATAATAAATCTACATATAGACGTGACCCACATCCATTTCCCACAAATATCCCCTGCATTCAACCACTTCCAACTGACACACACACACACACACACATACACACACACACACACGAAGATACAGTCAAATTAGTTCCTGTAATCACGTGTCTACACTTAAGTGTCGTTTAATCCCTTGAGTATGAGGGTAGGATCCTTGAGCACGACATTACGATCGTTAAGTGCGGAGGTACGACCCTAGAGCGCGATGGTATGACCCTTGAATACGATGATGTGACCTTTGGGGTAAAATGGCTTCACTTTTCAGTTGACCCCCAAGGCTCAGGTCATAGGTCAGACCTTCATTGCCAGGGGTCGGAACCGCCGCACTCGAGGGTCGTACCACTGTACTCAAGGGTCATACATAAAGCATTATCTTCTTCCTTCACTCTTCTCACTACTTCCCTGCATCATTATCAACATGTGTTCCTTATCTTATCTTTCTCACCATCTCTCATCATCATCATTATCATCATGTGTTCCTTATCTTATCTTTCTCACCATCTCTCATCATCATCATTATCATCATGTGTTCCTTATCTTATCTTTCTCATCATCTCTCATCATCATCATCATAACTTGCCTCCTCATCACATCATCATACTGCCCATCAGGGGCTCAGTGATGACGCTCATTACGCCAAGATCTTCTTAATATCTCCTACTAACTCTTCTCTCTTCCTCAATCTTCTTTTCTCTTCCTTCCTTCCTTCCTTCCTTCCTCCTCCTCCCTCCTCCTCCTGAGCATCCCTCTCATCATCTCCATCTCTGTCTGTGTTTTCAACCCCGCCCATCACTCCTCTCTTCCCGTCAGCACATTCTCCATTACCTTGACCGGTCGGCCATTTCTTTCTTCATTCACTGAAATTGAATAATTCCATGAAAGGGTATTTCTCACCAGGGACACCATGAAAGTCCTTCATGATGAAAATGTAACTTTTAACAATGATTCTCGTGCAAAAATAATCCGCAATTACTGAGGCTGATTTTTGGTAGAACTTTGCGGACGTTCTGTGAGGCTTCTTTTGGAACCACACGACGACATATTAGAAATGAAGACTACACTACATGTGTGTGTGTGTGTGTGTGTGTGTGTGTGTGTGTGTGTGTGTGTGTGATCGGGTGAACACTCGCACATTCCACTCTGACGTCGACAAGTAAGACCAGTTTCCTCTGTACTGGAAAACCTAATGACCCGAGCCAGTATAACACAGGGATCCAGCTGACGTGGTAAACTGTGTGATGTAAACTGCAGGAAGATAGACAACACATCATAATAGGGAGGTTCCATCTTGCATGTTTGAGCTATATGTCTCCTGACCTGAGCTGTTATACCTCTGGCTCTCCTGATATGAAATGCTATAGCTATATGCCTCCTGATTCAAGGTAGTATAGCTATATGCCTCCTGATTCAAGGTAGTATAGCTATATGCCTCCTGATTCAAGGTAGTATAGCTATATGCCTCCTGATTCAAGGTAGTATAGCTATATGCCTCCTGATTCAAGGTAGTATAGCTATATGCCTCCTGACCTCAGGTAGTATAGCTATGTGCCTCCTGACCTCAGGTAGTATAGCTATATGCCTCCTGACCTCAGGTAGTATAGCTATATGCCTCCTGACCTCAGGTAGTATAGCTATATGCCTCCTGACCTCAGGTAGTATAGCTATGTGCCTCCTGACCTCAGGTAGTATAGCTATGTGCCTCCTGACCTCAGGTAGTATAGCTATGTGCCTCCTGACCTCAGGTAGTATAGCTATGTGCCTCCTGACCTCAGGTAGTATAGCTATATGCCTCCTGACCTCAGGTAGTATAGCTATGTGCCTCCTGACCTCAGGTAGTATAGCTATGTGCCTCCTGACCTCAGGTAGTATAGCTATGTGCCTCCTGACCTTCGTTAAAATATGTATGAACAGGTTGGTGTTCCGAGTTGAGGACACCCACAGAACTGTTTTGCTCAACAGAACACGACAGGAATTGTACCAGGAAGGAAGGACTGGCTCGGGCACCGCGTCCTCAGGGAAGGCAAGAGAACACATCTGAAAACAACATTGCAACACATGGTGGCCTTAGGAATGTAAACATAAACCAAATCTTTGAAATCTGGAGCGAGTGTGGAGTCAGACGGTGGCAGAGGAGGAGGTGAAAGAAAAGTGTTCAGGAAGGACTTGTAGAACACGTCTTCAACCAGAGAGATGTCACCATTACGCAGCGAGAGGTAACTGTTGTAAGAGCCCATGTGTTCTGAGATAATGATCATCGATATCCTATACAACGAAGAAATCATTTCTTCTGAAATCCCAAACTGCTGCTTCAGTCATTCCCAGACTGCTCCTCGCAGGGCCAGGACAATAATCGTTTACTGACACTAATTACACCAGAGGGAGAGGTTATAGCCGTAGGAAACGATGCTTCACAGACACACCTGCCTCCTGGGGTGACCACTGTACCAGGGAGAACCTCTGCAGGTGTGGAGGGTCTGGACCTCTGCAGGTGTGGAGGGTCTGGACCTCTGCAGGTGTGGAGGGTCTGGACCTCTGCAGGTGTGGAGGGTCTGGACCTCTG
Organism: Panulirus ornatus; assembly: GCF_036320965.1. Classification (NCBI taxonomy): domain Eukaryota; kingdom Metazoa; phylum Arthropoda; class Malacostraca; order Decapoda; family Palinuridae; genus Panulirus; species Panulirus ornatus. Next base: position 2,461,474 of record NC_092288.1, on the reverse strand, counting down.
CAGGTGTGGAGGGTCTGGACCTCTGCAGGTGTGGAGGGTCTGGACTTCTGCAGGTGTGGAGGGTCTGGACCTCTGCAGGTGTGGAGGGTCTGGACCTCTGCAGGTGTGGACGATGTGGATCTCAGCGATCCCAGGGATTCCACTTAATTCATCAAGTCATTATCATGTCTCTTTTCTCTCCTCTCGCTCTCTTCCCCTCACTCATTCTCCTTCCCTCTATTCCTACATCCTCTACCCTCCCTCCCTCTCTCTTCTTCCTTCTGTTGCCTCTCCATCCTGCTTCCTCTCTCGTTGCCCTGCCACTACTCCTTCCCATCAACTGATCGATTACCCAGCTAATCCACAGCTGCTTCTTCACTATCTCTCTTATCCTCTTCACTCCACTACCTTCCACTTTCCTCTTCCATCTACTTCCGCCCCCCTCCCTCCCCTTCTGTCTTCCACCTCTTATTTACTCCTCTTCCTCTTCTCTCGTCTTTGCTGCTCTGTCTCTTCCATCTTACATCTCTTCTACCTATCTTTCCCCCTCCCTTTCCATTGTTCTCTTCCTCTTTCTTTTCCCTCTGAATACTCCTTCCCTTCTCCTCCGGGTACCACATCTCCCCTCTTCTTCCACCACTACAACTCTCCCATTCCACGCCATCCCATTACCCTTTTCGCTCCCTCCACTAACTTCTCTCTTCTCTTCCCTCTCCCTTTCTATTTCCCTCCCCTTCCACAAGTCTTCCTCCCCTCCTGTACCCACTCCACTACCACTACATTTCCCACATTTATCCTATCTCTCTTATTATCTTCTCTTGCAATTTCCTTTTCCTCCTTTCCCCTCCACCTTCCCCCAACCCTCTCTCTTTCTCCTATATTTTACCTCTCTCCCTCTCCCCATGCATCTCCGGACGCACTCTCCAGACCCCCCCCCCCCCCGCACACACACACACACACACACACACACACACACACACACACACACACACACGTACGCGTCCCTCTGGAGCCGAGCACGACCAATATACGACCCTGACACGCCAGGCTAGAATAACACTGACATAAAGCCTTCAATTTCCATCAACTTGATCCACTCCTTCCATCACGTATACAGAGAAATATAATATACTTCAGTGTCCGTCAATTCTTTTTTTCGTTTCGTTTTCTATAAACGTATTTTCCAGCACAGCAATTCGCTTGGTCCAGTGAGCTTCCATTATTCGTTTAATGGTGGGGTCTCCAATATAATCAGGGGTGTAACATGTATGGCCTGGGGTATAGCTTGCATAATCAGGGGTATAACATGTATGGCCTCGGGTACAGCTTGCATTAACAGGGGTACAACAAGTGCAAAACATTTCAAATCAGGGATATGACCTTTATAATCGGGAGTATTACCTTAATAATCAACAGTTATGATATGTATAACCAAAGATATATAACCACCGAACAAGGTTGTGATAAACGAGGACATGTTACGCTGCTCGCATAACATAGAGAGAGAGAGAGAGAGAGAGAGAGAGAGAGAGAGAGAGAGAGAGAGAGAGAGAGAGAGAGAGAGAGAGAGAGAGGGGACTGAGTTTAGGATTCAGGCGAAGTGGACTGTACTGTTGGTATCAGCTGGGTACAGGTGAACGGGGAATAAAGGGGATAGTCTACTAGATAAGGGTCAGGGGGTTTGAGGGGGGGGTTTATCAGATTCGATAGTCTGGCGAGGAAGCATCTATGTAGTCTAGGGAGGCTACACTCGATAGTCTGGCCTAAGGGAACCCTATATAGGGATCAGGCCACGAAGGCTGGGTGACAAAGGAGAGTTAAGCAGGAAGGTCTAGATCAGCGAGGAGGTAGCGCAATAGGCTGGAGGGGTCACAGCTAAAGAACCTGGGTTACGGGAGTGAGCTGAGGACTGAGTTAACAGAGGTGTGGTACGAGAAGCTTGGGGTAGGTGAGTGCAGGTAGAGGCACCTGGACCAGGTGGATCTCAGAGCTCTCACCAACTGAAGGCTAACATGGCCAAGACTCTTAAGGTGGAAGACGACGCCAAGAGATTAAACCATCAAGATGGCAAGAGGCGTTACTCCTGAGGGACACAACACATGTTTTTTAGCAGTACACAATCTACATGTTATAGTGTACACTAAAAAGAAAATAGCGAGCGGGTAATCTGCACGTAAGACGACCAATGTACACCAAGTACGAAATATCTTTCATGACGTCAGTACGTCATATGTGTTAGGGTTCCTGGGTGAACACAGCGGACAAACTCCTCTCACCTCCTCTCCCTTGCGACAATATCCTCCTAATTACAATTATTTGTCTCTTGGTGATATTTACTGCTGAGTCATTAACACCTCTCTCCCGTAATGGGACAAAAACTCTGCTAATAAACATTGTTTCGTAAATAGACAATTATGCTGGGTGGAGGTGTCGTGTGAAACGTTACCTCAACATGAACACGACGCCCTTACGTCCCTGGTCTACCCCAGGTCTCCTCCCCCCCTGCTTCACACGGAACCCCTCACCTCTCCCCGACACCTCACCCATCACGGAAACCTCATCCATCCCTGAACCCCTGTGTTTGCCGCCACGTAGCTCAGCATCGTCCACTATCCTGGCATCCTCACGCCTCCCTCCCGCACCTACCAGCAGGCAAACTTACCCACCCAGCAGCGGCCAGGCACCATCCTCACCCAAGACCACAACTCTCCCCCACCACACCCCGTCCCTCGGAACGCCCTCTCCATCACCACATCCCCCTCACCCCCCACCCTCCAACCCTCCTCCACCAATTCCCTCCACTCACAAAATCCCTACGTAAGCTAAAATTAATGGAGATAGTTTTTGGGTTATGGACATTCGACTCGGGTCAGAAGATGGATGTGGACTGCGATACAGCACCAGGCTCGGCCAGGATGCACCAGCTTCCTATACTATCTAGATCCCATATTTCCTCACAAGCAGTTTCCATCTTGTACCTCAATGGCAGAGCCATCGAACACAGAAGTTGGAAACTACATAAATCCGACCAAACTTATATTACATTCGTTCTTTTTTTTCAACCTAAATCCATCCAATTATACCAATTATAAGTGAAGTAATATAAAGGGTATTTACTGGCATCATACTGACATAATGCTACGAAATGATTCGCGACACTAGAGTTAAAAAGACTCCATCAGATCTCAAACGAATCCTAAACAGCGTAATTACATCAATAAAAGCCTCTGACACAGCTTTTTCTCTCGTAGTAACGAGCGATGATCAAAGAGGTTGTTCGTGTTTTCATTCTGTTAATGTTTATGCTTCAGAGAACTACAGTAACAAGAGCAGTGCTTCCAATCAGCACGACTAGTTCACTGAAGCTTCAGTCTCCAGGCTTCAGTGACCTGACATGTGACGTAGAGCTCAGGGCATCATCAGGAGTTCAGAACACTCGTGTGCCAGTGATCACGATGGTACCAGCCTTGAGCCCAACTGTGCTACGCTCCAGTACTGAAGGTATGGTGGCGTGACCTTTGACCTGACTCGTTAGGGTTAGGTCAAAAGCCTCGTAATTATCCCGAAGGTCGTAGCGTCGTGCTCAAAGTCAAACAACAATGGAAGGCAATAAAACAGTAGGGAGCGAATGAGATGACAATGAAATGAACCAGAGTAGAACATCTTGCAACTGGAATCAATCACTCAGTCAATCAATCAGTCAACTATACAATGTAAATGAAAACCTCAACTACCTGTAAACATAACAGCAAGAAAAACAACTCATCCGGGAACACATTCAGACCAGATCAAACATCAGAAAGTACACTTGGGCTATGAAGGAAGAACATACACAACACAGAATGATAACTGCATGTAGAGGTTATCAGTGGAGCTGATACATGTCTATGCTCCTCTCACAGTCATGGTCTGTGTGTTCCTGCAGCCTTAGGAACGACTGTGGACGGAAGTTTTCGGACTTGTGAGCCTGGTCGAACCGTCCGAACCCTCTGCCTCTACCTATCGAGACAGACGGCTCGGTACGCCTTCGACCAGGTGTGTCCTAGGCCTTGTATCCGTCACAATTTACATCTGATCAATTCCACATTCATGTAAAGTCCCACTTTATCCTCTGTAATTAACGTGTGTTGTCACTCGACACATCAGCATTCACAACACCCAATATAACCAGCCAAAAACTCATCTACTCTATCTTGGAAGCAATTGTAAATTTTCCATGGCAAAATATACAACTGAAGGACAACAACACTGATCAGCAAAAGCAAGCAACTAACACACCAGCAAGCAGTGAAGCACATGCAGGCAAGGTAGCTTTAACGAGCAAACACATAACATGACTTTAACTTTGCATGATTCTAACCCACAATACAACCCGATGTTTCTAAGAAGAGTTCCATCATTTGCATACTGAAAGAACTCTTACATGATTACAAACAGTATCATGAATAATGAACTTCCTAACTCTTTACTATACTGATCATGTCTTCCAAGAGTTCATTAAAATAGACACACCAATTCTGACAACCATTCGTCAATCTACCTCTCCCGTTACTTTTCCTTTCTTCAACTATTTACACATCTATCTTTCATCTACTTATAATTACTTATCTTACCTTAATATTACTATCAATAATATTGATAATACCGTCTAATTTTTCGTATCACGGAATGCTAACACTTGGTTATGATATCTATATATAGTATCTGTAACATTACAGATAAAATATATAAAGCCAATCATATATTTCTATATATGCATTCCCCTTAATGATCATTCTTATATTTAGATTCCATATATATATATATATATATATATATATATATATATATATATATATATATATATATATATATATATATATATATAATCAACAATGATGGTTAAAGTGCAATAACTCGTGATATAATCTTGTGGACTGATTATGAAATATTACATAACATGAATTGAATCAAGAGCCAAGATATGAACCATTCCATAACTTATGAACCTGTTCCATAACCCACGATATAACTCAGAGCAAACTCTACAACATACAACATCACACAAGTGATCATAACATCATCTACAACACGGCTCCGAGACGAGGTAACCACCTGGACAACTTTCGAGCCAAGACAATCCTTCACCCGCCCTCAACACACCGCAAACCGAGGCTCGCAAGAACAACAAAGGTTCATATATCAAAGGCTCGAGGCGGTTCGCCGCTGCTTCAAAGCTGCTTCGTCGGAGTCAGGAAACTTCGGACCCAAACCGGTTTCTTCTTTTGCGTCTTCTGTCGTCTGAGGAAGCAAGTGGCATCAAGACGTTGCTCTACAGTACATACCGCAGGAGAGGCAGCTTGTGTGTAATCTGTATCTACCGCAGAGTCATACATAAGAGCAACCAAGAATTATATTTCACACGAAATACCCTTTATATATATATATATATATATATATATATATATATATATATATATATATATATATATATATATATATATATATATAACGGACTAACACGTACAGTGTGAAGAAGGATGTTATTATATTTCGAGAACCGCTACCAACTTTCATGATGGCTCCTACAATGGTCATCTGTTCTGTACGAGTGAGTGAGGTCAAAGATGATGATCATGGCGGGACCTGTGTGACGTCCGTACATACGTATCATCATCACCTCGGCTGACCTGGTTATGGCTACGTCCCACAACTCTGCCTCATCGTTACGATGCACCCCGTCTTGCGTCCACTGCTCGTCGTCTTCCTCCGTCGGTGCCAAGCAATTTTCTGGCTTCTTAGATTCGCCATCAGGGGCCACTACAGGCGAGGTATGGCTAGCCTTACGCGTGAGTAAATAAGATCTGCTTCACGAAATGACATATTTTTTCCTCTACGTTAAAGAAAGACAAAGAAAAGAAAAAAGTCGTCCAAAAATGAGACAAATGATAATGTAAACATCGACCATCCATGTTGTCAACATGAGAAACATGGGTTCATCATACCACAGGACTCCTGCCCGAGATGCAGCTACCTCGCTAAGCACGCCACACTAGCCGTCAACTGCCCTGCACTTATCCTGATGAGACAAGCTCACATCACCACACTCCCATGACCAGTGGACGTGACTGACTTCCTGAGGGCTGCGGGCGCTCCATAAATGGGACCCTGGGGTTACATTATACGTATACAGAAACATATCATCCGCCATCTATGTTTCTTGTCTCGATATTCAATACAGTCAACATTAAGAGACGGGATAACATGAGTTGTTGATTATTAACAACCACAACCTTACAGTTCTCTGTCTATCTGTCTTATCTATAACGTTTCACATTTAAGAGCCTTACGAAGTATGATGAAAAATAATAAAAATAAACGTATTGTCTAATTTCCTAAGAGATCTGTAGTGTCGTGTTATAGCAACGTCTGCTGACCTGATGGTCCAAACTTCATCAAATTATATGCATGAGTTCCGCCTCCATCAGCTTTACTGTGTTAGCTCTCAACTTCCGTTTTTTTTACGATGAATTCTCTCGTAAAGAAAACGTAACCTTGTAATGGTCGCCGTGCGTTTTCCTCATTACTTTTTCGTGTTTACTGTGTCAGTTCCTCTTCTCATCTGAATAGCTATTGGTGTTGTTTGGTTAACTTATTTCTCTAACGGCTGTGTGCTTTGTTTTCCTACTGATTAACATTTTAGATTTAGTTCCTTTGTGTAATTACACACACACACACACACACACACACACACACACACACACACACACATATATATATATATATATATATATATATATATATATATATATATATATATATATATATACTCAAGAGTGTAGAACTCCCTTCCTGCATAACATAAATGCGTAAAAACAAAAGGTAATTACACACTCCTTTCTCCTCCCCACCTTCCTTCTGTTTCCCTCCCATCTAGTGTCCACCCTTCCTCTTTCTCCATCTTCTCCCCTCGTTCGCTTCTCCCTGGATACCCCGCTCCCTCCGTCACTCCCTAATTCACTCCCAATCTGTTCCCTAACTCACTTATTCTATAAGAAAGGCCACAGGACTTACCCAGCCAATCATCCTCACGCACCACCCACCTCAACTCCCCTGAAATTTCAGGAACACATCTAAACCTTTGCAACACATAACTGAACCCTGTACAATACGTCCCTAAACCCTTGCAACACATACCTAAACCTTTGCAATGCATACCTAAACGCATTCTGAATCACCATGGAAGGCAGAGCATACTTCCAGACTTACCACACGGGATAAGACAAACAAGACCAAGTTAATCTCAAGTCCTGGACACTGACCACTGCTGGGCAAACGTCAGGTAAAGCGAGTACACGCTGTGCGACGTCGGGACTTCGACGAAGCCTCCGGCAGAATATCTAGCAATAAACTGACCCTCAACTTCCTATGGCGTTACAGCACAACATTTCAACAGGATTATTACTACTCCCCTGACGAACTCAGTGCGTTGTCGGTGTTGCGTCTTCTCTGGACTCTATTCGTCTTGCTACTATTGGTGTCTCCCACTGTGTTAGATCCCCTTCTTCCCCACAAATGATTCTCCTCTGTCACCTATGAACCGCCTCCAGTCTCTCTGCCGACGATGGTTCATTATACAGATAAATTGAGACGCGAGAGATCACCGGACTCCTTCAACACAACCCTCGACGCCCTGGATCACAAACATGAAACACTCAGCAAATGTCATTTAGACTAGACGAAAGCTGCACCTCCTCCTCCTCCTCTTGCTCCTCTTCCTCCTCCACGCCACCAGAGCACCTGCACTCATTAGCTTGCCCACACCCTCCACAGCCACCTCCTACACGCCACAGCACACGATAACACACGAGCGTCCTGCTCCACTTTACACTCATTCTGGACACATACATCAACACCACAACGTCCAATACATCCAGATTACTTGGATCTATCATAGGACACTTATTTCTCTACATGCTACAATGATTGAAAATCAGTGGATGTAATACACTTCCCCAGTCCTCACTAGAGTGTTACGTGGCTGTACGGAACACACACACACACACACACACACACACACACACACACACACACACACACACACACACACCTGGGCTACACTGATGTGTGTAAGTGTGTGTGTTGTCCTGTTAAGAGACGGGATAAGATGAGTGTCAAATTCTCCTCCCGTAGCAGACATGTAGTAAACACAGTCTGCACATAACGATACTGAAATCTTAAAATATGATCATGTCACCAGCAAGAGTCATTCTATATGATTACACACAAACACTAAACATTACCACAAATATGAAAAAGACACACAATGTAGCCTTTCTACAACTCGCACATAAGCATACAGTCTACCAGTATCAAATATAACTTCTAACAACATGTACTTTTACATACGGAAATAACTACATAACACATATTACACAGGAAGTCCACACCCGTCACACAATCAAAACTCCAGCACACACAACACCCACAACAAACACCTTCAAAATCTATTTTTTCCCAAAAGAATAAAATCACAAAATGGAACGGACTCCCAGCTTCCAGAGTCAATAGAGCAGTAATATAAACATTGAAAAACAATATCCAAAAACAGTGAACCAGCAACACAGATGAACAAACCACAGTCTCTCCCAGTTCTATCCTCCCCATCAATCAGCCCCTATGTCCTCCCAGCCTTTATTAACTCCCCTATCTCCCCACATGCTCACGTTCCTAACGTAGCTCACAATTTCCATTCTTTCCCCGTTACCTTTTTTATTTCCCATTTCTGTCTCTCACTTAAGGTTATCTAATCATCCCTCTTTCTCTCCCTTAAATCTGTTTCTCCAGATGTTCTTACCTACTTTTAAGTCCTTCCTTCATTCTTTTTATTTCTTTTAACCCCAGACCTCACTTCGTTTGTTTCCTCTTCCCCATCTACTCCCCGCCTTATCTAACTTACCTTCTCCTCTATCTACTCACATCTTTCTCCCTACCCACATGTATCTTCCCCACACTGCCCAACTACCTCCTTCGCTCCCTTACTTCCCTCCCCCTCTTTTCTACCCTACCCTTCCCTTCCTCTCGCCTTCTCTCTTTGCCTCAATCTCTCCCTCACTCCCTGTCTCTTCTTCTCTCTTCTCCTCTCTCCACAGACAAATGGCGGGCCACAACATCACATAAAATCCCAAATATCATCGCAGTCATCATCACCAGGACCTTCTACTTGACCAGATACCCTGAGATACATAATCACATTCACACACCAAAATACAATAGTCATCAGTGCGAAGTATCTATGAGTTGTAGGGTCAAGGAGCTAGGCATCTAGATTGTTTGCTGGTCTAGTATAGCGCCCCCTGCCTGGTCCGTGCTCTACCACGGTGCGAATCAATGAGCAGGTCTGGTTGCATGCGGTGTGGCTCTGTGTCATTTACTGATAGTATAGATTTATCAAACACTTCTCTCCAGGTAGAATATCATATAGATGAGTTCGCCCTACTAATTAGTAACAATAACACCAAAACAGTGAGGGCAATAATAATGGTGCTAATAATAAATAATATAGGATTGATAACGATAATTGTAATAGTATTATTGATGAAGACTGTTGTGGTGATGGTATTGATAATGATCATAACGATAATGACAAAAGTAAAGAAATCATATGAATGCAGATAAAAAAAAAATGAGTGAAAATAATGATGCATCAATCAAAACAACAGCAATGATAATAATAATAATAACAATAATAATAATAATAATAATAATAATAATAATAATAATAATAATAATAATAATAAACTTTGTTTATTTAGAGAGGTAATCCACCTTTTCCCACCATCATTCCACAGCGTCTCAGATCCTTGAACATATCTGAAGAGTTACAGTGCCACCACCAGGTGCTGAAGTGTCTGACGTCATCAGGTTTACACGGAATGATTCAAACGAACCACCACAAGCGAACTCTACACCGGGAAAAGACGAGTCAAATTCAGTCATAACATTCCCGAAGACAAAGAAAAGGAACTCTACACTTACACTTGCAGACGAAATACAATAGATTCAAATTCACCTCAAGTGAAGTGTCAACTTTGGCAAAGCTGTCAAACAAGTTTTCACTGCAAAGAAGTCTACATTGCCCTGCTACTGCAAGTGGCGCTGCCTTGGAGCTGAAGGAGCTGCTGGAAAAGACATCCTGGATGAACTACAGGATCCTGTTCAATAAAGGGGCCTTCCTTAGGGTATACATAAATAAACAAACATATCAGTCACTGGTATAAAAGGATATCATCCAGGAGGTACGAGCCTGGACGGGGCGCGAGCGGTTGGTGGAGGCTGCTGTCTCGCTACCAGGGAAGCCGTGTCACAAATATCTTGAACCGCTTCATGGCCCAAAACCCGAGTCAGATGGTATTTACCGTCACCTCGTCCCTCATCGATGTCAATAGCCGCGCAACACATCTTCCGTTGTCTTATCTTTTTTATTCTATCCTGATTTCTGGTGGGAAATAAAGGGTCGGTATGATGGAGGCGGCCGGAGCCCATGAAAAGTGTGGGAACGAAGAAGAAAAGAAACAAGATGATAAAAGTAAAAATGAAGATAGAGACGTGGAAAACGATGCAAAGGACAAGAGAAAAGAAAATGGGGAACTACGAGCCCTAGTTGTTCTGTAATTCCTGGAAATGAAAATTCTAGAGGTAATAAAGTCAAGTTTTAAAGGCAATTTGAGAGATGAGATCTGGAACTACAGAATGACATCACCGTACCAACACACACACACACACACACACACACACACACACACGCACGCGCGCGCGCGCGCTGCTAATGGACCAAAGTGAACTACAGTGAGTGTTGGTTGGTGGGGGGGGAGCTTTGTGGCTTCCATATCACGATAACTTTCTTTTGTCTTCCTCTCCTCCTCCCACCAGCGACTGGTGAAATCGGAAGTCTTGATGGTCCATATTGAATATGATATCGCCTGCCTTCCTTCCCCCTCCTACCTGTTAACCCCTGATAGTGTACGACCCTTGGAACGAACGAACGAACGAACGACTCTTAGGCACGACAGTACGACCCTTCAACACAATGGTACGACCCTTGAGTACAAGGGTCTAGCCTTTGGACTTTGTTCAGGGGGTCGTACTGTCGTGCTCGAGGATCGTACCGTCGTGCTCTGGGGGTCATACCGTCGTGCTTTGGGATCGTACCGTCGTGCAACTACGACACTAACGTCCCGGCAACAGAACGCATGACGAAAGAGCTTGTGCGAGGAGGAGCCGCTGCATCTACCGCCACCCAGGAAGATACACATTTCATGGAAACTCCAGAATTAGAACACGTTGTTGCTACACAGCCAACCATTGTCTTCAGGGGACACGCCTCCAAGAACCAGGGAGGAGGAAGAGGAGGAGGAGGTTGCAATGAAATATCCCCTTCAACATGTAACGTTTTCAACAATCGAGAACAACACTCGTATGACTGGTACACTTGCAACACGAACCCTTGTCTATGTTGCATTGGGGATCAGCGGACGTTGAACGCAGGCTCTCGCATGATGATGGACTTCAGTTTGTTTGTTTTCTTTCACTTGTTGTTATCTGTTGTGAGTCATCTAATGAAACCTCAAGTGGGACGTGTGAGGCTTGGGTCCATGTAAAGCCAATTCTGGTCATTCAAGACAATTCCAGAGTCTGTCTTTAAGACCTGATTGGTCAAATGAGCCAACAGGATCTGTTCATAGGACCTGATTCTCCTCCTACGTTGCTAAAAATCTGTCCTTTAGTTCCTGTAGGATCTGCTCGGTCCTCCGGTAGCGGCGTCCACTCCATCTACCCACCTACCCTCCACTGCAGAGTCCTTATAAAAGGCCGTGACTTTTCCTTTGTTTGGCTCAAACCCGGGTCCCACACCGCTATCGCTGCTGCACCACACACCTGCACGGGTGTCTGTTACAGCGAGAGCGTCAGAAAAAGAGAGAAAAAAATAATAAAATAACTGCAATAAAAGCTGAGCTGTCCAGTTGGCTATAAAGTTCGCCCGCCTCCAACAGCCTCAAGGAACATTTGAAGCGGAATGGTAAACATTGTCTAAGAACATGATACTGAAAGTGATGAGGGCCTGGCTACCTCAGCCCCTCCAGCACGACGGTACGACCCGTGTGCACGACGGTACGACCCGTGTGCACGACGGCACGACCCGTGTGCACGACGGCACGACCCGTGTGCACGACGGTACGACCTATGGATTTCGTGCCCAAGGGTCGTACCGTTATGCTCAGTGATCGTATCGTCGAACTCAAATGGCTAAGGATGACATGCTGGGTAGGTTATTGTTATACCATTAACACACACACACACACACACACACACACACACACTTCAGATGATCTCCGACCTTAACGAAGCCACGAGACTGCCCTTAAGTTAACTGAACGTCAAAATAACACAAAAAAGGGAACTAAAAGAAATTACAAGTGTGATAAATAAATGAAAATAATAAGCAGCATGGCAGTTCCTTCCTTATGTATAAAAAATACTGAATCTAGTTCTTTGATTTATATGAAACTCCAAGTAATTTATGCTAATGAATGTCCAAAGTAATACAGACTATGCTAATTTATCTGGCAGGTGTGGTGGGTGACAGAGGGCCAGTGCCAGGCAGCCAGCGGTCGAGTGGTTGACTGGTTCACTCAGAAGGTGGAAAACAAGATGATGGCCACTGCTGAATGTCCCAGGAGGAGAGGTACGATACAGAGGCTCCGTCACGGAAGGTAAACAGAGATAACGATCCGCCACATATAACTTCGAGCATCGACCATACACATAAAAAGAGAGAGTTCCCAACAGAATCTGAATATATGAATAACATCTTAAAGAGTTCAGTAAGTGTTGTATCCATAGCACTTTGCTTCTCCTTACATCAGGCCCGAAAATAAGATGTCCTTAGTTTCGTGAGCATTTCTTTGCATGCAGGAGCGACGCTTCCACCATCACTTCAACGCTTGTTGGCGAGATAGTGAGTTTCAAGGAAGAGCACCAACCACCGTCAGATACACCAGTCACTTCTACCAACAGCTGAATAAATCAAGGCCTCTCTTGTACCATGCAGGAACTAATGCATGATGCAGTAGCCACGTCATCACAGAATCCATGCGGAAATTTCTGCGACACAACACGTAAATCATGTATTCCAACAAGCCTCTCTCTCTCTCTCTCTCTCTCTCTCTCTCTCTCTCTCTCTCTCTCTCTCTCTCTCTCTATATATATATATATATATATATATATATATATATATATTAGATAGACAGATAGATAGATAGATAGATGGAGGAAATCATTGTACATGTTACACCATCTAATTTCGAAATCACTGAGCTTCTGGGGGGGAAAAAATCTGGCACCATCCAAACTGGATCAGCCGTTTCAATGAGCTGAAAAAATCAGTCGAGTTCACACGAGTTCCCATCATCCCAGCATCAGCATAAATTCTGCTGATTCTAAATACAAGTATGACAAAACAAAACTGAAAACGATTTTCTTATTTTGTTATTCTAACGAAATGAGTGACGGTCCGGCATAAATCATACGCCCGGCAACGAGTAAATCCTGTGGATGGGTGAATCGTACGTCCGGCAGCGATCCACAGACATTACTGTTTATATTTTGTCTCCTAAAGCGAGTAATTATATTTTGATTATTACATGAGTACTTCGTTTAGTGCGTCATTCCTATGAGAAAACAGAGCTTTTAATCATTACATTCTGATGATGCAACTACCACACTACAGTGTAAAAATCACATTTCACCAACACTGAAAATTATTCTAGTTTCTTGTTATAGAAAATGAGTCTTACATTTTCGTAAAATATGAGATTAAGGGTTAAACTGGAGCGGGACAATTCGACACAAGGGTCGTAGTGAAGTGCTCAAGGGTCGTACCCCCTTGCTCAGGAGTCGTGTTACATAAGAGAGACACACCACCATACCTTCACACCTGCAGCATGTGATGAGAAACGAGGGAGTCACTGTTGTGGCTGACTGCCCTCCAGGGAACTCCAATAATGCCGTAGATTTACACGGTTCAAACGCTCCTAATGGCTGCCTAATCAATTTCCAATTCCTTTTTCTTTTTCTCTTTTTTCACTTTTTCTTTCCCTGGAAGGTGTGGTCCAGGCGAGTCTATTCTTTAGGCCTACAAGGAATATTTTTCTTTTTTTGTTTGAGAACTCAGCCTCCGTTACACAGAACACACATAAGGAAATCAAGAAAGATGTCTATTGTGAAGAATAATTTTTGGAAGGACGGTGGATCAAACACTATGAGTAGAAAGGGATGGTGAGAATAGATCATGAGGACTGGATTAATATAGGTGTCACGATGAAATATACAACAGAGGGTCAGTAAGTTTTCATAAACGATGATGAGAGTGAAGATAAACTGATGGGTAAGTGGTGAGAGGTACAAACAAAGCACACACATACACAAACATGCATACACAAACACATCACACACGCACAATCTTTCACACACATCACAAGCACAAGCACACACTAACACACATCCAAATAAAAGCTACTATACACACACACCCAGAAACACAAACACAAGGACTTTTTTTTCCTTTCACAGCAAAACCCACATCAAAGACATGACCGACACCAGGAGGTTCCCATAGCGTTTCAAACTCTACAGTAACAGCACAACAAGAGAGCCAGATCTTAACTTGAGCAAGGAACTGGGAGGTAAACACACTGAGAACCTATCAACCTCCAGTGGCTGACCTTATTCCAGGGTCACAACACAGAAAAAGATGTCTATCAGGCTAGGTTACTACGACATCACCCGGGTCTTATAGTCTACAGTGAAACGGGTACAATCCTCAGAGAAACTGGTTCAGTCTTCAGTGAAACAAGTTTAGTCTTCGGTGAACATGGCCAAGTGTTCAGTCAAGTCTGTTCTGCTTCCAATTTGTCAGCTTTGCTGGAAACGCTCGTCAGCCAGTCAACCAGGCCACTAGCCGGCCAGCTTAGCTTTAACTCGACCCTGAGGTCAGATGAATATGTGAATTGTTGTTCAATTTAATGGCTATCTTCATCTAAAAGTCATAAAGGCAGAGTCTGTAACATTCGGCAAACAAATGAAATACAAATATTGAATACCATTATAGAAGCGTGTACTTGTTTAGTGTTCGAACATCATATATGCTCAAGAACATATACGAAATACATAGTTGCCTTTCGTAAGTAAATAAAGACTAGTTCATTAAAGAAATAGGATGTGCATATTTTTCAACCATTCACAATTCAAATGCATCAGAAACATACAAAGTTAATGTCTCTACCAACATCACAGAAATAGCAGATTAGTCTTAACTTATCCTTTAAGAAGAAAACAAAATGATGAAAATAATCTCCGGAGCCAAACACCATGTTTTGCTCCTTCTAGCAATCGAAAAGCAGTCAATAACAAGCCTGCTGCAATAGATGTCCAGACAGATTTATGGATGTGATTTCCAGTCAGCAGTTTTGATAGGATTTTAAAACCGGTTGATGAAACCTTCTTCACTCTTTTTCCAAAACTCGAGAAACGTCAGAATGATTAGTTTTGTTGGGAAAAGTTTTCGTCCTTCTTACACGAGGAGCCTGCCCTCCTCCCAGCCTCAAGACGCTCTGATATTTACCTTCTGTGATTAAGTATTGTGTGGCGACGGCATCACATTTTCTGTGAGCTGGCGCTTATCAGGAGAATCTATACATCACATACCACGGTACACCTTCATATCTTATGTAATCTATACAAACGATATGACATAACTATCAACTTTACAATTGTGAATTATGCAAACGTTAAAAATAAAGAATATATATATATATATATATATATATATATATATATATATATATATATATATATATATATATATATATATATACAAAACCTTCACTTTACCGTGAAGAGATATATGCAACAATCACCATTGGAAAGAGAAAATAAAAACGGTGAGTACTTTCGTTTATTACATCCTCTGAGGATGTAATAAACGAAAATACTCAGCGTTTTTATTTTATCTTTCCAGTGGTGATTGTTGCATATATATATATATATATATATATATATATATATATATATATATATATATATATATATATATATATATGAAATATTTCAATCAAAGGTAATGTTACACTTTTTACTGAAATATTTATAAACATTAGAAAATACGAACGAAAACAGGCCACATCTCTCCTTAATGAAAACGGCTGGTGAAATATATTGATGCTTTCTATTTTTGTGAGATGCAGTCGATCAGCTCGTGCCATAAACGGAACATATTAATGGTGCATAACCGTGGTTCACTGAGCACACCAGATGACAGAAGGGTTCCTGGTGAGGAGTCACTCTCGAGGACCACATCTCTGTTTCAACCACAGTCCACCCCTCTTTCACACAGAGACCCCCTCTCTCTCTCTCTCTCTCTCTCTCTCTCTCTCTCTCTCTCTCTCTCTCTCTCTCTCTCTCTCTCTCTCCTGTTTTACATGGCTGCTGCTTTAATTAGCGGCAGGTGTGAGGCGGTGCCCAGGTACCAGGGGGCACATACCAACTCCTGCCGGGGGAGGAGGGCATTAGCTAATTGGGTTCCTGCCGCTACAGACCGACGACCACGGCCGCCGCCCGCCCCCCCGGACGTGGGAGCAGAGGGAGGGGCGGACACAGACGAAGGCTGGAGGAGGGAGGGAGGGAGAGAGAGAGAGAGAGAGAGAGAGAGAGAGAGAGAGAGAGAGAGAGAGAGAGAGAGAGAGAGAGAGAGAGGACAATAAGAGTCAAAAAATCTATAGCGATGAGAAGCAAGGATGGGAAAGATATGAGAATAAAACGCTACAAAAATAAATCAATATATAAAGGACGATAATAATGAGACAGCGAATTAGGGTGAGGGTGAATAACTCCCACGACTGACCAGGAGGGGAGGAGATGGACCAGGAGGGGAGGAGATGGACCATGAGGAGGAGGGAGATATGGACCAGGAGGGGAACCAGGAAGCTGCTGGACCTTTTCAGGGGAGGTGGACGGAGGCTGGACGGTATGGTACGGGGAACAGACGGACGGGACGGTGGCTAGACAGGTGGGATGGTGCAAGACGGGACGGGAAGGAGGGACCGATGGAGACATCCAGCCAGCCAGACAGACTGACAGACAGCCATAAGATGACTATATATATATATATATATATATATATATATATATATATATATATATATATATATATATATATATATATATATATTCGTGCTTTAACAGGTTTATGAATAGTCTTGCTATCTATTTATCAAATGGTCGTGTTATTAGCTTATTGCGTTGTCGTGCTATTAGTTTACTGAAGGGACAAGAATCATAAAGAGACGAACATCCTACAGAAAGGAGGATCATTCAGAACGAAGATCATACAGGTTCGAGGACTGTATGGCAACTGAGAAACAAATGGTATGTAATCCGGGTAAATGACTCGAATCTATTCACCTAGGAAAACAAAAGGTTAAGAGGTGATCTAATACAGGTATTCAAAACGATCAGAGGCTTTAATAATCTTGACCTAACAAATCAATCAAGACTTGATTCGTCTGATTTCACTCGCAGTAATGGATACAAACTCGAGAGCCAATGTTTTACCTGGAATAAGGCTTAGTTATTCTTCAACAGATTGTTAACAGCTGAAATGATATAACAAATAAAGTAGTCGACATCATCATTAAAGATGCTCTGGTAACACACTTGGTCAATACTTTGCTTCAAGCCCAAGACTTACAACACGTGTGGCCCCTCGGTCACATGGACACTTTTGCAAGTTTTTATCTTTGAGTCGTCTGGATGCTTTTTCACTCTTACCACATACATACCACTATCACCACATAAATACCACTCTTTCCATATATATATATATATATATATATATATACATATATATATATATATATATATATATATATATATATATATATATATATGGGTGTGTGTGTGTGTGTGTGTGTGTGTGTGTGTGTGTTTCCGATCTCCTCCACTATTACAACCAGCCTCAAGAGCACCCAGTGGTCTGCTGTTCTTCCAACACTTTCTTATATTCCTTCGTCTTCCTCAGTAAATAGTCATTTCCAGTCGCAGGAGACGGCCCCGTCCATAGCCTCCCTCCTGCACCAGGTTAAGTTCTCTGACCGCTTCGTTCCGTGGATGACGGCCCAACACCCCAGACGAGACGAAAAAAACTACCGACTGAACTTCCCACATTAGTTAATAGATGCATAATTTACCCGGGAATTACCATAAACTTGAGTCAGCCATAATTAGTACGGGATGAATAATATTCTAAGGGAAGTATGGGGTAAAATTTTTGACCTCGTTTCTGAGAATGTAATTAGATAAAAAATGAAATATTCTAAGCCCTCTTTCTTTGTTCTTCTTGTTCACTTCAAGAACAATTTGGATAACTTGTTCTTCTTATTTAGTGAAATCTGGCTTTGTTCTAAAAGCATAAAATATCCATGGGAAGAAATTATACCACTGTTGCAGTGAATGTTTTCCTGGTCAGTCAGTCCCCTATTTTGAACACCTGCGTAGTAGTTTATACTGATACAGCTGATGACTGAATAGCGATACAGATGAAAGCTATAACATATGTAAAAAAGCAGAAGGTAAAGCAGTGTAACTGGTAGCAACAAGGAAATATGTAGGTGGAGATATATAGGACGTACGTAGAAACTATCAGCATTGTCATGTACAAGGAACAGAACAAATCCTAAAAGAATCAATTTCTTTTCTATTACATAAACATGAATAACATCCACTAAAGCTGGTACGGTACAGCAGCTTACATGATGGACGCAAGCCGAGGATATAACCTGGGGAGTGGGAGGCGTGAGGATAAAGAAAAAAAAAATTGGAAAAGGAAAAACACGAGAGTGCTCCCTGCTGGGGGTACTTCGTGCTGGTAAGAGTGATGAGATAAAGCAATGAAAGGCTATGGGTGTGCCTTTTAGTTTTGTTCAGGATCACGAAATATTTTCAAATCAATCGCAAATTCTAGGATAAAATTCCTCTTTACCCGTCGGTCCAGATCAAGAAAAAATTGAAACAGATTCGAAAACGGTTGAGAGGAGAGGTACGGCGGAGGGGCTATAAACAGGCTATACGTCTATGTGATAGATACGTAAAGCAATAATCACAGTCACATATAAGTACTCCCTACAGGTTCTTGGGCTTATACCTGAGCTTGAACATCTGACGCAGTGTCAGAAATAACAAAATTTAACCAAAAATCTGACCTACGTTGGTCAAAATGTAACGAAAAAGATGAAACTTAAAATTCTAATTAAAACCAGTGAATTCTAGTGCCCTCTGGCGTCTTGTAACTCAGAACCTCACACTTCCTTGTATGAATATGTAGGACCTGCAGGAGCTGGTCGTGTTACAAGCCTCGTACGGCTATACTGGTTGAGGTAGAGAGTGGCAGACTGCAGGCTGTGCTCAGGTGAGCTCAGGTGTGAGCTGAGGGGAGCTTTATATATGAGCTTATGTGTAATTACTCATAAACAAGTCAAATACTTCATATACCGTTAACGACAGCTTTACAATACACTTAAATGAAAATGACTATATACGCAACTAAAATACGAGAGAGAGAGAGAGAGAGAGAGAGAGAGAGAGAGAGAGAGAGAGAGAGAGAGAGAGAGAGAGAGAGAGATGACCATATCCGCTCCAGCTGTTTTATTTTAGAAAAAAAAAGGAGTTTGTGTGCAGCAGAAACGCTAATGTATTGGTTCAATGAGAACCAAGATGAGGAAGACGAGGAACATGAATCACTAGAATGAGACATCTTCTCACAAAAGTGAGTGATAAGAGGAAAATGAATGAGATATTCCATGAAGATTTATGGAACCTTTTCTACGCTGAGAGAGTCTCTCTCTCTCTCTCTCTCTCTCTCTCTCTCTCTCTCTCTCTCTCTCTCTCTCTCTCTCTCTCTCTCCATTTACGGAAAACGTGGAAAGAGGAAGCCAGGGGAGAGAGAGAGGACATGAGAGAAATTAATGGCGGGTTGAACACTGAGCTTTTAATTACGAGAATAAGATATAACAAATTCTTCCTCACAATCTTCACGGTATAGTATTGCTAGACTCGCCTCCACAATGAGGGTTTCCCAGTGAACGTTTAAGGACAGACTTATTTCCAAATCATTTACGTGATATTTACGCCGGTGGTGTTTGACGTAAACAGTGTGAGGCCTGTACAGTGGAGGTGGTGTACAGGGTAAGGTGATCTTATTCCCAGGATGAACCTGAGGGGAAGTAGAACTAACCATGATAGATAGCCAGGGGATTACTGTGGTCATCCTGGGGTTAGAAGGTGAGGAGGTCGTCTTGCCCATATAGATATACAGAGAGAGAGAGAGAGAGAGAGAGAGAGAGAGAGAGAGAGAGAGAGAGAGAGAGAGTTTCGAACAGATATATACACTCGTGTCATTACACAAGCATAGTAAAAAAAGAAGATCGTTACAGATAATTCGCCATCGTACCGCTATATTAATTACGGGGAAAATTGGTGATGATTACCGTTCAATATAAACATGTGGAGATGAGTCACACATGGCCCACATATCTTCTTGTGGTAAAGGTTTTTTCTGGCCAAATTTTATATTTCTATGACGATTTTTTTTTCCAAGCTAAATTTGTTTATTTCTTTTTATACGGCAATTTTTTCTTCGTGGTAAATATAAGCATTAAGTAACCATCTCTCCACAATCTACGTACTCCTACTTACGGACAGTGTGTACGTTAAAGTACATAACACGTCCGTAGAACCTGTGCAACACATACACGAACTCTGTCATACGAATACATACCTCACGAACGTCACTATATAGACCCTAGACTCCCGCCTGACGTGCAAGTAGCCACTACCTTACGGCTCCCGTGCAAACATCTGTCGTTCACAAGACATGCCTCATCCATACAAGGGACCCAGAACTACTGTGTTTACAAACCTAGCAAGTCGTGGAGGAGGAATATCATCTGGATAAAGTAATGGTGAGACATGATCTTGTATCTCCCCTGGACGGATACTGCCAAGATGAAGCAGTGTGGTGGTTTAATCTTGTGAGTACCAGACGAAGAGGTGGAGGCAGCTTGGTCCACGAACAATAGGATGTGTGGGAGTCGCCCCCAAGGCATCCTGGGAAATCCTATCCACCTCACTCCTAATCTAGGATCTGCTCGACCCATTCATATGATCTGTACCTGTTATGTATAGTGATCATGGCGCTGGGTGTGTGTGCTTGTTTCTGTGATTACTACTTGTGATTACTACTTGTGATTACTAATTGTGATTACAACTTGTATGTTACGGAAAGAGAGTTTTACACCAGAGCTACACCGTCACTTAACCTTGTATGTCTGTACTCTCATGTGTACGTGCACACACACACACACACACACACACACACACACACACCGACCCAGCCAGGTAACCAGTGATCGACCAGGAGAAGTACAAGCAGCAGCGGAGTTAGTCCTGGGCTGACTACCCTGTCCTGCATTCGAACCCGGGCTCATCCGGGCGTTACTCACAGTCACCAACGACAACCACAACAATAACATCAAAATTTATCAACGTAGAACATATGTGAGAATCTTGCGTTTGCCTGCGTACGGTGAAGTGGGAAATATTTTTCGTTCGTCTCGCAGAAGCTTCTGAGTTAACGGTGGTAATCAATCCAGCTTACAGACTCACTCAGCAGCGCTTAAGAACCTGCAAGTCCAATGTTTGGAAGAAACTGTTTGATTACGAAGCTTAGACTAAATCTATTTGATTCACTGTGTCCTGCATTAACCCATGTTGGCCTCAGCTGATCAACGCCAATGCAAAATCAGTCCATTACTCTCAAACCATTGTGTAGGTAATTAGGTGATGATCAAGTATATATATACAGCACTTTGTAATGATTCAAAAAGTGATATATGTCAGTCATTACATTATCATAACTACGTTCAAAACGTTCAGTCAATTACATTACTGAGGCGTTTATTGAACTTGAATACATGCCTACAGAACACTGTTCTTTAAGAAATATGTGAACATTGCACAAAACGAAAATTCTTAAAGATTTTTTGGCCTGTTGGAGTTATTTTCTAGTTTTGCGAAAATGTGGTGATTGCAAGATGTAAATTTGGCGAATTTTTTTGTTGTTTACGAATTTCACGTAAATTTGGCGAAATGTCCGTGTCTGAGAATTTAGCGGGAACATTGTGTAAGTGTGGAGAGTTGTGTGGTTCTTTATGTGGCCAGAGAAAAGCCAGGGAAGTAGGCTGTTGTGTGAGCGTCACCTGTACATAACAACACGACCGTAAACATGAGTGTAGCCGGGGATATAGAGGCGCTCAGTGTACGCCTCTATAACTGAATAACTCAATGTGACAAGGTGAGTAAAAGCGTGAAATGTATGGCTCTCAACTGTAAATAATAATTCGATTATCATAACGCACGAGAGCGACGAAGATCTTCCATTCTTCCCGCATCATGACAATTTCTTCCACGCCTGTTTCCTCCCTGGCGCGCGCCGCCCGGTAGCCTCCATGCCAGTTCCTCCATGCCCTGTACTCCCCAACAGCACCTCCCCCCACCCCCAACCTCCACTACCAGGCTACCGTCCACGCCAGGCAAGACCAGAGCTGTGCAGCTTTCCGCCCACCAGCTGTGTGAGGGGGTGTCGGGCACTCTTAAAGTCGCATTGCTAACTTACTGCGAAGGATTAGTCCTCTCTCTCTCTCTCTCTCTCTCTCTCTCTCTCTCTCTCTCTCTCTCTCTCTCTCAAATACACACACACACACACACACACACACACATATATATATATATATGAACGTAGTGTTTAGGTTTCATCTCTGTAGTGAGCGGCCACAGTGGCTCTCTCCTCCCGGTAGTGTTATCATCAGTAGCGACAGTAAGTACACCAGTACTGGCGGTACACGGGACCCGTCCACATGGTAACAAGTTACTAACACACGTGTACGTTAAGGCCTGCTGGTCAGGACGCTGTGCATAACAGCGTAAGTAATGCAATAAATGTAAGATTTATTCATGTGTTAATCATTGTACCAAACTGTACTGAGGTTCTGGAAGGCAGTACACATAGTGGAGGAGAGAGAGAGAGAGAGAGAGAGAGAGAGAGAGAGAGAGAGAGAGAGAGAGAGAGAGAGAGAGAGGGAAGACCTGGGCGGTGGTGGACGAGGCTGGAGCCAGTTTTTCCCACCTGGAAGACTTCAGAGACAGTCTGACAATTCTCAACTCCTACAGTCCAGAAAATGATTCACTCCTTCTGAGATGACGAAGAAGAAGAAGAAGAAGACAGGGAGGAGGAGGAGGAGGAGGAGGAGGAGGAGGAGGAGGAGGAGAAGAAGAAGAAGAAGGAAAGTTTGTTGGGTTCAACGTTGGTTGGTCAAGACAAAAGTTAAGTAGCTAAGTGAGCCTGGTGACTGGTCGTGGTGAGGGCCATGTTCCCTCCTGCTAAAACATCTCGGGAGGGTCAGGACGCTCCTCAGCTCCCGCAGCCTCTCACCAACACTCCCTCACTCTCTCCCACTCCTTCCATCCATCCTGTCACTCGCATCCTCACACTCTTTGTCAACCTCGTCCACACTCTCCTCTCTCCATCCATCTCTCTCTAACTACCTCTCTATCTATTTATCTATCTATCTCCACTTACTCTCTGTGTCAAAACTATGACTGTGTGTTTACGACCAGCCTAGCAAGCGGTGAGTAGCTCATGCGTCAGTCACAGACCGTCCAGTGACGTGCGCGCTGGTCACCAACACATCTACACAACCGCAGGAGACGACACAGAATGGAGAGAGAGAGAGAGAGAGAGAGAGAGAGAGAGAGAGAGAGAGAGAGAGAGGGGGGGGGGGAAGCTTTTGTCAAATATTTACCTCAACTTCTCATTACAGGAACAACCATGAGTATAAGAATTTACACGACCCTGAATGAGGAGGTCAAGTCGAACTCACCCGAATGGGGAGGTCAGGCATGAGCTCGCCAGAGGAGGCTGATTGCAGAAGGATTCTTTATATTTTTACATCAGTATTTGTTAAAGCCGAGATGAACCCAGCTTCACCGACCTCGGATTATCTCAGACTACAGTTTTTCGTTTACGTCTGCCTTACGCTGTATCGTATGACGACATCCTGGAGGTCCTATAGTGAATGCAGACCAAGAAAACATACACACGCTGAATGTAGAAGATTTTTTCGTTGGTGGTCCAGATCAAACGTGTCTGTAAACCAAAAATTCTATAATGACAAAAAAGTAAGGACTCGAAAATAATTTCCTTCCTTTACAGACCAATAACATACTCTCAGTTTCCAATTTACGATTTACGATCTCAAACCAAATTCTCATCTAAATTTGAACCTAAACTGACCAACTTATTAATCAAAATATCCAATTTACCAACTCCAATTTTAGGTCTGAACAGAAATGCAAGTTTTGAATTGAAATTTACCAATTTATCAGATACAATTTCCATTTTACCAGTTTTCTATGAAAATTCTTTATAAGTTATTGATTTGATCGCATAGCAAACCCTTTATAATCTAAGTACGTGTGTTTTCCCCTCAGCCCATCTTCTGTAACCCATACAGGATGACCCATACAGGATGACCCATACAGGATGACCCGTACAGGATGACCCATACAGGATGACCCATACAGGATGACCCATCTTCAAGTAAGAACTATGACCCGTAAAGATCCTCGAGAACATCATGACCTTCACGTCTTCCTTGAAAACACTGAAGGATCGTATGAGGTTGTGGCATCCGAATGTATCTTAAGGAATGGAATTACTTGTTGTTAATTCTGAAGTACACGAAGAGAGTTGAGAAATGCCTTAAAGATGCCATGAGAACACGAGAAAGGTTTCATACGACGGTGACAAACACAAATGTGTGTGTGTGTGTGTGTGTGTGTGTGTGTGTGTGTGTGTGTGTGTGTGTATTTTGTGAGCAGGAAAATCTGCATAACAGTGCGCGTGACACTGGGGAAAATATTGAGACACGAGCGTGTGCGTCACTGGAGCAAATGTCTATACAATGATTTGCGACACCAGAAGAGTTCCCAGGACCACTTGTGAGAGACGGCACGACCCAACAGAGTCAGGTGATCACAGCTAAGGGTCGTACAGTCGTGCTCAAGGATCATACAGTCGTGCCCAAGGGTCGTACTGTCGTGCTGAAGTGAGTAAACTAAATCTTCTAAGAACTTCAGTTTCAGACATATATTTCGTGAAGATTGTTCACAGTGGTGATGTGTTCATGTCGTGAAGATTGTTCACAGTGGTGATGTGTTCATGTCGTGAAGATTGTTCACAGTGGTGATGTGTTCATGTCGTACCGTCACAGCTGATGAAGTAGTACACATCACAGATAATGAGGCTCACATCACGGCTAATGAGGTGCACTCCATAGCTAATGAGGTACATATCAGAACTAATGAGGTGCACATCCCTCAGCCTCTCACACAATATGTTTACATCACCGGCAGTTTACTGTAAACACCCTACAACACACAGTGCAATATGTACAGGCCGGTCGTCAAATATTCTACATAACATACAAAATATTTCAATATTCATTAAAAGACGTAATAGTCATTAAAATCATCTAAACATTCGCCGAAAACTATCGAAATCATAAACAACTATAAAACTCCTTGTGCAATATCTAACATTCATCTGAAACCATCCGTCCATTGATTGAAAACACATACACATGAATAAGGTCCTTACATCTAACGGTAACACATCACTGTATCTAATACATATGACGTCATTATTTACTGATAAACATTCCTTATTCATCAATACAGATCTTAACGTTCATTAAAAAGTCTCAAACAGTCATTATAAAAGATTCAACCGTAATTATGAAACGATGTTCATTCAGAAAGATTCCAAAATGCACTAACCATGATTTGCCATTTATCCACAAAGAATCAATATTCACTGACAGAGATTTCAACATTAATCAAAATAAATAACATTCATTAAAAGAGATCTTAAGATTAATCACAAAAAAACGTAAAGTTTATGAAAAAGTTTCACAACTTTCAACAGAAAATATTTTGGAAAGATTTTTCGATAAGAACATTTTAACATTTATCAAAAAACATGATTTAACAATCATACTAAAGATCTTAATATACATTAACAGACAATCTAACATCTACTAACAGAGGGTAACCAGCAAGAGGAATAATGCGTGTGTTAATGCATGGGAATGATTACTTGATTAATGGAGTAATTAACACAGGAATTAACTAATACTTGACTAATGAATTCATTAAGACAGGGATAAGCTAACTCGGACTGAAATGAGACAATGAACTCGCACCTGAGACAGACAGGAATTACAGCTTACGTGACGGTGTATCACATACAACAAACATCAAATCATTCAAAACACGAACAAAGCCAGTCGTATGCAAATGAACCATCTCCTGGTTAAATACACACACACACACACACACACCACACACACACACACATAAACAGTCTATATTCCCTTACGAACGAACACATTAACACATGAATGAGTTAACATACGAACAGGTTAACAAATATAAAATCAACTTATATCTTAAACGAACAACTTTACCCACATAAATAAGGAACTAACTCTCAATTGAAGGAGATATCTCACACATAAACGAGGCAACTGATACAGAGGTGAGCCAATCTAAATGAATATAGACTTCTTATAGAAAAAAAACATTCATGAATAAAGAGCAGATATCTCAAAAGCAAATTAAAAAATCTAACAAACGAATTTCTAACAAACGAATTATATATCACAAGTTTGACAAACAAATCCAACAACGTATAAATTATTGTAAGAACAAACGAAAATTATCATGCAATATCCGACACGCGATAATTCTCTTCCACACAAAGAAAACTGGTCATACAACGAACGAAGCAATCCGAAGTGGAAGGAAACGTTTCAACCACCGAGCGAAACTGTTCGAACTGGAATGAAACAGTTCAAGCACCGAGCGAAACAGTTCGAACCGAAATGAAACGGTCCTCACACGGAAGAGAAAAATGCCTCCAGTATTGCTAAAAGAAGGTTGGTTACAACGTTTTTCTTTTATTCTATTTTTCGCTGTTGTATTCACGATAACAGGTTGAAAGGTCTGTTATCTCTAACACCCTTCAACATTCCACTTTCCTCCCCCGCACCAGCAAAGGTTCGAAAGGTCTGTTATCTCCAACACCTCACTATCTCCAACACCTCACTATCTCCAACACCTTCCTCCCCCGTACCAGTTGACATGCTTATCACAGCGCCACCAACTGGCACTCTTACCACTGTTCTGATTGGCACTCTCTCCACTACTGTGATTGATGCTATTCCCACTGGTGTACTGGGCACTCATCCAGCAGACACAGTCACCACTACACCATCTGACACAACCACCACACCACCATCTGGCACTCACCACACCACCATCTGGCACTCACCACACCACCATCTGGCACTCATGACGCAACTCCGGCACGGGAAAGACAGTGGTGGACTGAGAGCATCAACAACCCTCTGGGATTCCATCCCAAGAACTTCCAACCCTTTTTAAACCTCAGGCACTTAGCTCCTGCATCCCTCCACACCTCAAGTTTTCTCTCGCGCTTCCCTCCACAACTCAAGTTTTCTCTCCTGGTTCCCTCCACAACTCAAGCCTTCTATCCTGGTTCCCTCCACGTCTGAAAGGGTCACCTGATGCATTATGGAAATCCTTGGAGATGCCGATGGTATCCTTCTTGTCCTGGATCTTAAAATCCATCAAGAACTCTGCTCATTACCACTGGCAAACTTTAGATTTACCAAAGGCCCTGGAAACAAATTTTCTTTTCGAATTTTTTCATGTTTATTTTGGGTAATTAATTTGGAAGCGCAGGATAAACTTATGAATTACTTGTAATCCTGCGGGAAAAAGAGTCAAAAAATGCTGAATGTTTTTTCGTTGTAGGATGAACTTAAAGTATACAGCAGAAGCTCTCTTGCTCTAGCGATACGACTCTATAATCATGTGAAGTAATGCCATCATGTGAAGTAATGCCAGCATCTTGATGAGTGCTTCCCCAGGAGACTTGCCAGTCTAGCCAGTGGTTCTTGGGTATCATTAAGTTAACTATTACAATTAACCTTTGTCTGATCCCACTATGAATATATCATCAGTACCAATGACTATCTAGTAGGTATGTACATTATCCACTGTAATGGTTCTCTGACATCATTAAGTACAGAAGCACAACGCAGCCAATGGTTTTCGAATTCCATGGTAATTCCACAGTTAGAATCACTGGTTCTGGTGTCTCCTGCTGTAGTATGTCTACCAAACAATGATGGCTTCGTAGTTCCCTCGAGTCACTCACTACCACAACAACATGACTGACCATGATCAGTGTTCCATAGCAATGAAAACACGTTATCCCTCAAACTCTTCACATTGGTAAATTGAACTTTTCCTCTTGTTAAGATGTCTGCTTTAGTCGCCAGCCACTGTTCAGGTGCCTAGTACCCAAGAAATCCACTCAAACCGGTCATCCAATTCCCTAGTATCCCACAAACCACTCTACCGTCCAGTTAGCCAGTTACCCTTCTATAAACACCGCAGTAACCAGTCAGAGGCAGGTGTGCCAAACTGGGGAGTACACACAGGGCTCTGGTGCGCCACACTTCCTGACGCCCCGTGTCGGCCAACACTGGTCCTAGAGCGACTCTGCCTGGCTCTGAACCCATCCTTAACCAAGAACAATTTCCACCCCGACTCCATCGCCCTATAAGAATTCATTTTGTTCTCACTTCCAACTGTCGACTTGTGACCCTCTCTTCTACCGCCCTAAAAATAGTCCAACCTTAGTTCTTTAAGGCAGTCTATATTTCCCGGTATAAACTGCTGCGCCATCGGTTTTAAAATACCCCCAACGTCTCAAAAAAAACTTCTTTCTGATGCAACGTTTCCCCTTCCATTCATTGCGTGATATTCTATACTGAATATGTAAATCTTGAAGGGAAACGTTTGTTTATATTATCTGAATTCTGGGTGAGTGTGATATGAGATACGAGACACTCATTGGCGACCTCGTAACTACGTACACAAACCATCTCAGTCGGTAACTGCCAGTTGGAGGAACAAGTTACAACTTCTGGGGAAGACAAGGCGCAAATGGTCTCCCAAGTAATGGTCTCTTAAGAGCGAAAGTCCCGTCCTCATAACGATAACTTCGGCAAAATGATTTCATGCAAGGGTCTGGCTCTCCTCTCGCTCTCCAGCCGTAGCCCACACTGAATTCTCAAACGTGTTTCGAGTTGCAACTCAGAGCCGACATTACCGACGGGGGTCGACCTGGCCTCCGGGGGAAAAAGATAATAGAAAAATGTTTATCCAACACCGGAAATTACGAGAATAGTTTGCAATAATCTAAAAACTATCAATTCTAAAAACCCGACGAAAATTTCCCGTCTTTTATTTCAAAACCAACTTTTTTTCTTCGTCTTTTGAGACTGGAAGTAAAGGCTACGCTCAACCATAATAAGACGCTGGATCCTTAAACCAGGTGATACAAAACATCGTCGAGATCTTCCGGGAAAGGTCTCTATGTAGCCATTACAGGACAACAAAGACTCTGTACAATGGCTTGGAATCCCTCGCCTCCTGCCTCCCGTCCCTCTGTCTCTCTAGGACATAATTCCTGCTAACTATACACATCTAAACAGACACATTCAGAACAACAGGATGTGAGGTGCCTCAATGTTCAGGGGAGACGCGGAGGTGGGTGAGAGAGGTGTTGGAACTTGGGAGAGCTGGGAATGATAGCTGCTCTGAGAGGCGAGTTGTTGGAGTGAGATGTCTTGGGAATGAGAGATACTTGTGGGTGAGGGATGCTGGGAATGGGAGGTGCTAGAGTAAGAGGCGCTGAGAGTGAAAGATGTTGGGAATGAGAGATGCTACGAGTGAGAGGTGCTGCGAGTGAGAGGTGCTGCGAGTAAGAGTTGAGGAGAGTATGTGGTGCTGGGAGAAGTAAATGTTCAGAGTTAGAGATGCTAAGACTGAGAGATGCTGGGAGTTACGAGGAGGTGCTGCGAGTTGCGAGACTGTGACGTCAACAAATAGTCATGATGGTGGATGGTTCCGGTGTAGTCGAGTCTATTAATCCCACTGATACATGGTACTCCAGCAGGGGGACGACGGAACGGTAGCGTCGTCTTTATTAAATTTTCTTTGTGAGATGGAAGAAGTCCTCCTCTCCCTGGCCTCCGTGCAGGACAGGCTTTCGCTCTCTCATGCATATTCTATTGGAAAAACTTCTCTGCTCCCAGAAACACTTTCAGTAGCTCCCTCTTCCCGACATCATTTTTGGAGGCAACATTGAGCAATAAGTCCCATTCCATCGATTCCTTCCCCCGATCCAGTAGCGGGGGAAGTCGGACCGGCAACGGAATTACGCTATAATGCAATGAATTTCCCAGTGCATGTTAATCCTTGTGCATGTTTGTCTGCAGGCATGAGTACGTCATGTTTATGCATGAATGCATATATTTACTTTACATTTATGTAAATGCTTGTAATTGCGTATGAAACATTATATTTTTACATGTCTGTATATGAAAATGTATGTTTATGAAATATACCAGTGCATATATATATATATATATATATATATATATATATATATATATATATATATATATATATATATGTATATCAAACCGTAAATTATCATTATTAGTTAGCATCGATGGATGCATTCGTCCCCGTCCATCTAAGGAACCAATTTGCGATGTATAATCTATTCCTAATTGCTCCGCTCACTATCTGATTTACGTCAGATGTATTCTGCCGCCAGAAACTTAGCCACAAGGTAATATGAATATTGAAATTCCTTGATCTATGTAGAGACTTCTATAACACAACCTCAACCAGATGGAGAAAACTGTGAAGCGAACTCAGTATAATGTTTCAGATCCATGAAGAACAAGATGTCACTAGAGTCGATACACAAGTCCATTATATGTATCTAGTGAACCTAAAGTAACAATATCCATTGCTACAATGTACATAATTGAAGTTTTTTTTGTTGTTGTTTCGTTTCTCTTCGATCGTTTCATATTTAAACGCAATAAAGTAATTGTAAGAGGTAAGTCCTTTTATATACATCTTTAATTTATGCAAATGAACGTTCCATTAACGCACAATTTCCCAAATGAATAATAAATGACTTTGATAACAGTATCGGAAGTGTTTAACAAACTGTTTGTTCTATCTCCACATCTTTCAGAATTAATATCAAAGTCTGAGCATTCACAAAAGAGAGTCAGATTAGATTAAGCCATGGTTAATAGGGGCTCAGTCACAATAAATAGGTGACAAGTCGCGAGAAATAGGCACTGAGTCACGGTAAGTCAAGTGAATAGGCATTAAGTCATAGAGCGTAGTGTGTGAACCACACTAAACAACGATGAGACAGGAATAGGGTCTGGATCATGATAAAGAGCGCTCAGTCAAAGTAAATAGGGCCCCAGTCACGGTCAATAGGAGTGGACCCATGACATGTTGTGGTGAACTGTTTAGAATCAGCTGGTGTGGAGTGACCTAAGCTAAGCTGGGGTCGATCCACGTTAAGACTAGCAAAAATGTTCTCAGGGATAAATTTCAATCATAAACATATGGTCGTGTGAGCTGCAGTTACTGCAACTTAGGTATTAAGTTACACTAAGTTGGGGAAGACATCTGCAAGGTCATTAAGGTGTTCACTACTGCTAAGTCTAGTTTTTAATATGTAGGAACTTGATGAAAAGAAGTTAAGCTTAATAAGCTCAGGATCAGTCGGAATATATGGTGAAAGGAGTTCAGAGTACTACGAGGTTAGCCTTGAATAAGCTGCGGAGTGACCCAGAGTAAGCTGGGCAGTAAGCCAGCTTAAGCTTGGGGATTGAGAGACTCTCAGAGTTTATCAAAAGATAACCAAACGTGGAAGAGATAAGTCAGATAAACTGTTAAAAGCCACTAAAAGTTGCAGGGGGGAGAACGGCAAAGAAAGTGATGGGGTGAAAAATTAGTGGGGAGAAAACCTGGTGGTGTGTGCGAAATTGGCAGGGTGAGAATTTGGTAGTGGGTGAGGAACTGGTGGATGTGATGAACTGGTGGATGTGATGAACTGGTGGATGTGATGAACTGGTGGAGGTGAAAAATCAGTTTTAGTTGGAAAAAATCGGTTGGGGTATGATAGTGGCTGGGGTGAAAAAATTGTTTTGGGAGAGGAATTGGCGGGGGAGAGTAAGAACCACAGCAAATTGGTGGCAAGTCCTGCAGAGCAAGTTGGCAACCTCACCAGCTTGTGCAGGCAGTAGGGACCTAAGTTATGGTTTATCGCAGCATAACTTGAACTTTATCGACCCATGAATTAGGGCTTTACACTGTCGAGCTTGTTGTTGTTGTTGTTGTTGTTTTTGTTGCTGGCGCTAGCGGAGGTGGTGGTGATGGTGGGGTCACCGCACTTATCTTGCTTTAACCCCCACACCTCCCCAACCCCACCAACACCAACACTTTATCTCCCTTTCTAACACCCCCATTATCGCACCACCATAACTACCCCCCATCACCAATTTCTCTTCAGCTCCCCCTACCTATTAATATCACAACTTGTAAACGCCCTAGACTCGCCTCAATCCCATTTACAGAGAGGGAGGGAGAGAAAAAAATACACGCTATCATTATTAAGCAATTTAAGCACCACATCCCATACACACCATGATGGCGACAAGAAAATGTTATACATAAAAATGCTCCAACGAGATTTTTCGCTCAAATGCAAATTGAAAATGTTAGCATGAGAGCTGGGCGTCACATGTGTCCACGTCATCAACTAAACCAGCGTAATGGAGAAGAAACAGACCTCTACAGTGACAAGCT
The DNA here is from genome assembly GCF_036320965.1 of Panulirus ornatus. Classification (NCBI taxonomy): domain Eukaryota; kingdom Metazoa; phylum Arthropoda; class Malacostraca; order Decapoda; family Palinuridae; genus Panulirus; species Panulirus ornatus. Next base: position 2,428,501 of record NC_092288.1, on the reverse strand, counting down.
ACAGACCTCTACAGTGACAAGCTACAGGCCTCTACAGTGACAAGCTACAGACCTCTACAGTGACAAGTTACAGACCTCTACAGTGACAAGCTACAGACCTCTACAGTGACAAGTTACAGACCTCTACAGTGACAAGTTACAGACCTCTACAGTGACAAGCTACAGGCCTCTACAGTGACAAGCTACAGGCCTCTACAGTGACAAGTTACAGACCTCTACAGTGACAAGTTACAGGCCTCTACAGTGACAAGTTACAGACCTCTACAGTGACAAGTTACAGACCTCTACAGTGACAAGTTACAGACCTCTACAGTGACAAGTTACAGACCTCTACAGTGACAAGTTACAGGCCTCTACAGTGACAAGCTACAGGACTCTACAGTGACAAGTTACAGACCTCTACAGTGACAAGTTACAGGCCTCTACAGTGACAAGCTACAGGCCTCTACAGTGACAAGTTACAGACCTCTACAGTGACAAGCTACAGGCCTCTACAGTGACAAGTTACAGACCTCTACAGTGACAAGTTACAGACCTCTACAGTGACAAGTTACAGACCTCTACAGTGACAAGTTACAGACCTCTACAGTGACAAGTTACAGGCCTCTACAGTGACAAGCTACAGGACTCTACAGTGACAAGTTACAGGCTTCTACAGTTTCCGGTTACAGGAATGTCTATTCGCAAATCATGTCTACAGAAGCTCTTCTACCTTCCTTCAATACGTATGAAAGAACAGAAAACAATAATTCAATAATGATATTTAACAAATGGTGTCTAACTGCATTACATACAGGTCGCTCGTTGGTCCAGTCTTGATCATGTTGTTACATATATACGAGAAGGTCTCAATGTAAGGTCAAGGGGGGTGACGTCTCCCGGTGAACTGGTAAACTAGTTGTCACGGATTCAGGTCGAACCAGAGGCTCTGGAGGTGAACTGCACCAGAAGCTGTCATGAGTTCATATCATGTAAATTCCCCGGTGTATTTCGACCCCGTTACTGCTAATGGTGCATGATCATTGGGGCGTGACGCATGACAACAACAGGAAGATGAGGGAGAAGCGGCAGGAATACATACGCTGAGGGAACCATGTACACATGTTTATGTAGAGCAACACATACACACACTCAGAGGAGTCGGGGATAACACGGTCACGTACAGACACATGTGCTCGTCCACACACTCGAATACACCCACACACGCACCCACCCACCCACACACACACACACTCACACACACAGATGCATATACGTCCATACGTATATATGTTTATGTGCTTGACGGCTCACAGGATGATAAACTAAAATACTAAACATATTATTGATAAGCTCACAGCCAGGACACCAGAGGAGGTATAGCCAACTGTGTTCACTCCGGCACGTGACAACAACAGACCCTGACCCTCAGTCATGTGTGAGGGAGCAACTCCTGCACGATCTTTGGGGCCAAATTGTCCACCTTCTGACCAACACCTCTACATTGTCAATTTCCATTACAATCATCCATCAGTGGCTGAGGAGGAAGTCGTATGGCGATGTGTGAGTTGAGGAGGTTAGATAACTGGGGGTTTGATGATGGCAGAAACTAGGGACACACACACACACACACACACACACACACACACACACACACACAGCCCTCCACCTCACTCGGCCCAAGAACTAGATCATGAGTTCCTCAAGGCGGAAATTGTAGTTCATATATATGTAAATACCTGGGAACCCTCCGCTCCCAGGGTCCGCCAACCCCTGGCGAACACACGAGGACATGTTCCTCTCCCATGCCAGGAGGACATGTTCCTCTCCCATGCTACGAGGACGTGTTCCTCTCCCATGATTCTGACATCACAACCCAAGAGCGTGTTGTGTTTATAATGAGCCTGGAATGTCGCATCAGACGGCATGTCCTGTATAATGCCCATGTTGCACTTCGCTTACTAAGTTAATACCTTTTTGGGGAAGACTTTACGTGGGGCATGAGTGTCCATGAGATGGATCCTGGGGACGATGGGCCCACTCTCGACGTGCTTGAAGACAGGCAGACGTGTCGACACGTCCCCTCCAGAGACGCTAAACCGAAATAAACCAGAGTAAAGACATCATTATCGTCAATTCTCGTCGTTGTGATGAAGGAAATAGAGTGATAATGTGAGACTGTCGCCTACAGAGACTTTGACGGAAACTGTAAGTGATGGCTGTGGGGGACGTCAAGAGGGAAACTGATGTACTAAATAAACGAATGTTGTAATGTAGGAGACGATGATAATGTCATGTGTCTTCATGCAGTAGCGGGCTATGATGGACCACATCAAGAACATGGCACAGGTACAGTAGTGGGCTATGATGGACCACATCAAGAACATGGCACAGGTACAGTAGTGGGCCATGATGGACCACATCAAGAACATGGCACAGGTACAGTAGTGGGCCATGATGGCACGGCAGAGATGATAAAGGTGGCCACTACAACGTCTGTGTTGAGTAAGACGCCAATGTTTACAAAGTAACAACTCGTGAGTCAACATATTGGCCATCTTGTTCCTGACTATTCATGAGATACAAACAACACAAACTTGCGCGGAAATTGTGTTTTTTTCCCAAAATGTCTTTAACCTTTCTCTGGTCGATTGGTCCACGTTGTCGAGGTCTTCAGATCGGGCCACGGACGCACGAATTCCTTTCATGTTGGGCACAAATCTGCAGTAACATACGTGCATGACACATGCCAAAGCAATTTCAAGTCAGATTAGACGTGGTAGCGCTGCGACCATTCGCCTGTCCCAGATGCCTGGCCAAAATCATGGCTGCTGACCGCTACATACCAGACGCCTCACCACGTTGACGAAAATGCGTACAAATTGTGTTTTCCTTTGAACGTCGTCCTCCTTGTGCTGCCGCAGACTTGTGCTCAATATGGAGAAAAAAAGAGTTCTTTCCACTTGGTAAAGTGGAAAAATAGGAAATATATAAAGAAATACGAAAATACAAACTTCTGTAAAGAGCGATGATGATAATAGTAAAAATAATAATAATAATAATAATAATAATAACGATAATAATAATAATAATAATAATGATAATAATAATAACAATAATAATAATAATAATAATAATAATAATGAAACAATATCCTCCACAATAAAACATCGAATATCTCACAATTCTCAAAAAGTTTCCGATTATGAGATAACAGCCATCATCGTGTTAAGGATGAGTACTGTATATAACATCAACATAATGTGAGAATCATCAGTGCATCACACACGAGGTCAATATCTACAATCTGAATCTAAGGCAAATTCCACATAAGTCTATACTGGATGGACTGATCACAGAACATACGGGCTGAGGACTGGAATTATTTCCATATTAACGTCTGTTCACTTCCCTGCCCATCTGCTTTCCACAGAACTCCTCAACCACTCCCTGCCACACTCCTCAACGCTCACAACCCGACCCATGAAGACCGTCGAAGAATTTTGAATGAAAAACCTTCTCTTCTTCAAGAGAGGACTGATGGCAGTGGATCAGACTAGGGGAATGGATTGATTATGAAAGGAAAATACAGATATGATAACAGATGATGGTTGTTGATTATCAGTGTATGAACCGTGTTTACGTAGGTACATCAAAGATCATGGATGTTTTAGGGATGAGAGCAAATCATACGTGAAGCTCATGGAAGAAGGTCATGTTTAGAGGCCATCGGTATAGAACAGATAATAGAAATGTTGGTATAGAAATTATCAGAGAACACACTGGTCTGAAAAAAATAAAATACTGCTATAAAAAAACTGTTATATATTTGGGAATAGAAGAAAGTATAGAAAGTTTAATATTATGACCACATGAGACTAGAAAGAATATAAACACATGCATAGTTAAAATCTTCAACGTATTTATATGTAAGCCATCTTCTGGTTAACAGTCCATCGCTTAGTTGCCCTCGACAAAGATGACCACATTCACAAGAACACAACAAAGAAAAAAGCAAGAAAACGAGTATTTTCCTTTTTTTTTTAAATGTTGGGTTTTATGGTTTCTGTAATGTTAGCGACCCTTTTGTGAGAGGGATCTTGTAATGGCCTTACCCATAACACAGGCCCACTAGTTCCGGCTTGGCAAGCCAGGTTCACATTGTGCTGGGCTCTGGTGTTCTCTGGTGTCTACCGGAGGTATGTACTTCACAATGTACTCCACGTACTCGACAGTACTTCTTCCATGTACTGCGGTCAGTGAGGATATTACTGTAAGAGACCATCACAGTCTTCATGTGTTACACATTAGTATTCATACGAATCCAAGTTGAGCATTCACGAGGTTGAACTGATCCTTCTTGACATTTTATAATCTTAAAAATAACTCCTGTTTGGAAGATCCTGATCTTAGATGTATTTCACTTAACGTATGTTCATATTTTCTTTTAGGTCTGTGTCAACATCATGCCTTTGATTATATATATATATATATATATATATATTATTCTGCCTCGAGAATATGAGTATGAACACCATATTTTGTATGCAAGGAGTCGCCATCACAGAGGAGCAATATGGAAGCCCTGATGACTGTATTGCTGCCATCTTTACTAAGCCTTCCTGATCTTCCTCTCCAGTTTTCTGTGGGTCATACACAAGTGAGCAGGAACACTTCTCTGATGACGTCCAGACTCCACGCATCTTGCACGGTGATGTCATGTGTTCTAATGACGTTTTCAATACTTCCTGGCGGCTGATGAACGACACTGAACATTTCCTCATTATAATGAACATTTCTCCTCCACGTCTCCTGTGTTGACATCTTGGCATAATGATGGCAGTCGCCTTCCATGGCCAGGAGATCGTTGTCTCCGTCTGTTTCATAGTATTCCTGACGACTCGCCTTCATAACATGGTGTGCAATTACTCTGGTTTTCATATTTATCATATCAACATAATTGAGAAGAATAGGGCACTCAGTCACCACCAGTGGTTCCTCTCTATGATTATTGATGTCATTATCATTAATATCATTTGTAACACCAGAAATAGTATAAGTAGTCCTACTACTATTAGTAATAGTAGTAGTGGTAGTAGTAGTAGTACACACAAATATCATCAATTCATCGGCCACATTTTCGCTACATTTTCCCTCGTCCTCCAGTCGTGTTCGGGGTGCGCGACATGTCGTGTTTGCGTCACTTACATTAAGGCCATTTCTTGCCGGCATCTTACAGTCGTTTTCTGAGACCGACCACAAACTCCTGCAGAAGCTGCCGGGTCTCGTGAGTTGTTTAAGAATCCCGGCCTGCAGTAGCGTCAGCAGTTTCAATGGCGCTCTTCCCTTATGTCCACAGATAACCACAAAGTGTGCGAACTTTTTACTAACTTTTGGAACGTCTCTGGAAGCAGAGGAGTCCAGCCAAGCATCTATGATACACTTACGTTTTTCTTGAAAGGTTTTCCTCCATAATCCTTTCAAGAGAACCAAAATCATTCCTCAACTAGACCGTCATCTCGTGTACAGTAGAGAATTGCTCGTGTGACACCGAGCAGCACCGGGATCCATGATTCACATATCAACACCTGAACTCTCATATTCCAAGAGGTCTACATCAGCGCCCGTACGAGGCTGAAGGACCAACGGATAAGTACACCAACTGGGACGATAATTATTATAACTAATTATCGTTATTTTCTAAAATGTTCTTGATATTCTCTTACAAGAAGTTACCATGTCATCTCCTTTACCATTTTTCTTATCCCTTCTTAAGTTTCTTCTTCCTCTTACACCTCATTTATTCCAGTAATCACTAGCCATCTTCAGGTTAGGATATATTCTAAGTTTTCCTCTTCTACAGAGTCGAAGGCAATACTGTGCACTGTATTTTGACTTTTAGGTACTGGCCAACAGGAGTTCCCTCAGTTTTGACTCATATACACGTAATCAACTCCTACATCACAGGAAATGTAGAATCAGCGTTACACGTACTCATGAACCGACTTCTCTCTCGTCTCCCAGTCGGTACTTAACATTAACGATTTGTTATGGACCCATGATATGAGGTGGTTAATATCACGCGTTCCTTCAGCACACCCACAGCAGAGGTCCGAAAGTCCTTTGACTTAACCCACAGTAGTAGTTCGAACGTCCCTTGACCTCAGCCACAGCTGGAAGTATCATGGCGTCCCCCATAACAGCAGTACTAGCAACTATCTACTTCGTCCATAGCATTAATCGGCTTACCTCAACCCGCCAGAGTTTCCAAAACACAAGTTTTTCAGTCCCTTTTTCCTGCCTTACGATCCAACTGTTGCCATACACAAGTCCCTCTGGATGATCTCTTCCACGAAGCGCTGCTGCTCTTTTGTTTTTTGGGAGACCCTGGATGCGGAGCGCTTACGGTCTGCCAAGGTAATCTGGGTAGCATTATTTTCTTATTCCCTTGAGATTTTTAAGATACCTTTACCGTCTAGCTTGTACTGGCAGTACGCCACATTCATTTGAAACTTGGATTGTTAGATGCAGATTTAATAAAGTTTTTTTCTCTTCTGTAATATCTGTCTGATTTCAGTGTCTCGTATATCTCCTGTCATCATACTTATACAACCTGTTTATTTTTGTTATCACGAGCGGCAATGTTCGAGCCTCCTAGGCATCCACTCTGAGGACACAGCGACCCTTCCAGATAACTTTTTAATGAATTCTTGCCAATGCAACTCCCGCCAGGTCGATCGTCCACTAATTCGAACACGGACCCTTGAGCCGCACCCTCCCTCTGGGTGAGGGTGACGACTGGGAGCAATGTACTCCTCCAGCATCAGCTCTGACCACGTACTCTCATTTCCAGCCAACACACTGACAAAGTTTTCGTCTGGAAATATCGAAACCTAAAATCCTCTTGCCGAGTAGCGATGATAACCTTGTGGGATAATCTCTCTCTCTCTCTCTCTCTCTCTCTCTCTCTCTCTCTGGATGTCAAGCCTCTTCTATTTTCTCATCTCCTCTTGTTTTCTTGTTCGTTTTCTTCTTCAATAATTTGAAGCGGCAGAGTTTTAAGTATCCTATACCTAAAACATTCTCCAACGTAAGAACTTTAAGTATAGTTGACCTTACACGTTCTGAGGAGGCAGAGTTTTGATCATCCTAGATCTAAAATATTCTGAGGCGGCAGAATTTTAAGTACCCGTTACTTACAACACACTTCAGCGGCAAAACTTAAGGTAGTTTTTCCCTGAAATATTTCGAACTGAAAAAATTTCAGTTTAATGAGTTTTTTTAATCTTGAACCACGCGCTACCTAAAAATTTGTTGGAAACTGATATGATACCAAATTAATAAACAATTTTGAGCGATGATTCCGATCCTCCAAGGAATTCACTTTCATTATAAACTTTTTTGGTGACGACAATACACAGTGATGCATAACACAACCCTGCAGCAAACCTGGTCCACACAGTGATGCAGAACACAACCCTGCAGCATACCTGGTCCACACAGTGATGCATAACACAACCCTGCAGCATACCTGGTCCACACAGTGATGCATAACACAACCCTGCAGCATACCTAGTCCACACAGTGATGCAGAACACAACCCTGCAGCATACCTGGTCCACACAGTGATGCATAACACAACCCTGCAGCATACCTGGTCCACACAGTGATGCATAACACAACCCTGCAGCATACCTGGTCCACACAGTGATGCAGAACACAACCCTGCAGCATACCTGGTCCACACAGTGATGCAGAACACAACCCTGCAGCATACCTGGTCCACACAGTGATGCATAACACAACCCTGCAGCATACCTGGTCCACACAGTGATGCAGAACACAACCCTGCAGCATACCTGGTCCACACAGTGATGCAGAACACAACCCTGCAGCATACCTGGTCCACACAGTGATGCATAACACAACCCTGAAGCATACCTGGTCCACACAGTGATGCATAACATAACACAACCCTGCAGCATACCTGGTCCACACAGTTTTCAAGATGTTCCTCCAGACTACATCCTGACTCATCATAATCCCTCATTACTCCACCTCTAAACTACAAACGGCTCCATAAACTTTCCATAGTCCACCACCAATTTACATTGTGGTTCACAAGCTGTCCAGGGGCATACACATTGCACGTGCGTGCGCCAGGGGCATACACAGCACGTGCGTGCGCCAGGGGCATACACAGCACGCACGCCATCGATCGGCAAAGAGAGTGACCCAACTGCAGCGGCGGCGGCGGCGGCGGTGGTGGCGGCGGGTCAGACGAGAGAGGAAGGTGACTGCAGCAGCAGGACTGCATGAGAGAGAGAGAGAGAGAGAGAGAGAGAGAGAGAGAGAGAGAGAGAGAGAGAGAGAGAGAGAGAGAGAGAGAGACGAGGGGGGGGGGATGACGATGGTAGGACGATGGTTGTAACTAGACAACAAGGGATGAGTCATCAAGAGCAGTGGGAATATATGTACATACACCCCTGAAACAACAACCCCTTCCCTTCCCTCTTCCAACCTGTTACAACCGAAGAAAAAAAAAATCAGACGTTTATACGACGGTGGACAAACTGGTTGTAGGTGGGGCTTTGTGGGGTTTTAGACCCTCCACACAGCAACCCAATACCCTAAACTGGTATATCCTATTTTCCAATCTCTCTGATGTTGTCACCCTATGACAGCGCAAACAGCGCAATAGTGTACTGGATTCGATTCTGACACACACACACACACACACAAACACGCGCGCGCGCGCGCGCGTTTTGTTGATCTCTTGGGAGCGAGGGTACGACCCTTGAGTACGAGTGTACGACCCTCAAATAAAACGATACGATCTTTGGAATTGATGGCGAGACCTTTGACCTGATCCGTTCTAAGGGCCAGGTCAAGGGCCAGGCCATCATACCCAGGGGTCGTACCGTCGTGCTCAAGGTTCGTATCGTCGTGTTCAAGGGTAGTTACTGTCTTGCTCAAGGATTATAAGTTCAAGACAGAACTCCAGTTTAACCAACAACCTTACTGGAAGTTTTTACGAAAGGATAAATATTGAGCCGAAAGTCTGCTCGTAGCTGAGTGTTCGAAGAGACTGAACCGACCCATTTCCAGTATGATCACATCATCATGAGTGAAGCAAATAAACTTATAACCCACAAGAACTCTCGAAACCTCGGATGAACCTCGAGAACACTGTTATTCCTTCCAGTATTCTGGTCATCAAAAAAAAAAAGGAGAGAAAGAGATGGAAAATGAAAGTGCGGAATTGAAATATTCCAGAGATGAAATTGTAATCCGCTTCGTTGTGGGATTCGAAAGGGATTTGATCACCGGCTTCGAATGATTCGGAAATCAAATCCTGTGGTCAGAGGTGGCGGGGAAGTGGGTTAAGGAAACACCCTTTGTAGGCAGAATACAAACATGGGTCTTATGGTGTTTGTTTATTGTCATGATCTTGGCCCGAAATGTATCCGTAGCGTTCTGATTGCCTGTCTGTTGGTGAGTGTGTGAGGGACGGAAAATGTGTGTGATAGTACAAAATGATGGTCCAAACTGCCCAGGTGTGCACAAGAGCAATAGTGACTGAGTGCGCCTGTGGCCAAGTGTGTTATGTCAGAGGCCATCCAAATGTGTGGTCAAGTGTGTCTGTGGTTTAGTGTCTCACACCTTTAAGTGTATCTTGGATACAAGAATGTCTGTATGGCATGTCTCACAGTGTGTCTTGGGCCGAATCTATCTGAGGGCCGAGTGCGTCTAAGACCAAGTATGCCTGTGGACTGCGAGTGCGTGGTAACCCTAACAAAAACATCCAATAATCATTCCCTCCTCACATCCTACTTCAACCGGCAAATCGAACCCTTTGGACGCGTCAATTTTATGTCATCCGTTTTTCTTCCAAGTGACTTTAACACCGAGAAAGAAAATTGAAATTTTAATTGTCTCGTGTGGTCCCAAGGGAAGTCTGAGAATGATGATTCGAACACCGGCGGCTTAGGTGGGTGCAGGGGGAGTGGCACCATACTGATGGCTTTGATCAGATGCTGAGGGCTTAAGCTGACGCTACCAGCTTTGGCTGACGTTAGTGGCCTTGGGTTGACGCTCGCGGATTCAGTCTGAAACGAGTGGTGCTTTTATGGTGACGTCTAGTGGGCTACGGAAATGAAAGGGTGTTGACTGGACATAATTCACACTGCGAATTAAGCTGTGGCTGTTTTCTTAGATGTAGTAAACCAGCAACTTACGCTGTCACGAGTCAACGTAAGGTTGGCAGTGCTGGTCTGTGTTAATGTTAACGGCTGCAGAAATCCTGCTGACGATAAATGACGAAGCTTTCGTGAAATGACAACCCTTGGATAGCTCTGAGGGTGGAGACTTTGACCTATGCTACCAGTCTGGGCTGACACTTCTGGCTTGGCTTGATGCTACTAGCCTAGGCTAGGGTCATTGGCTTCACCTGACGTTCGTTCGATAGTTAAAGACACCAAACTACTGCATACACTCGCTTTTCACACAAGCACCAAAATCTGTCACACATTCTTTGAGATGACACAACCTGGTATTCTTTTCCTGCTAGACCATCTTAGATTTAGAAAACTCCGAATATAACATCTTTCTGAAAACGTCTCACCTAATGCCACTTGGCTAAAACATGGGAACACTTCGGTCTACAAGGGAAACAATGTATTGAAAATCTTTCTTCCTAGCGACCCAAGCAGCGTGGAGTCTGTGAGGGGAAAATGAAAATGAATAGTTTCCACTTTGACTTATAAAAGAGCCAGACCTCTCCACTCCAAGTTCACTTAGGTCCTGCACTGTTCCTTATATTCTCAAAAAAAAAAACTTTCCGATTACCACGATCACTACTTCATTTTGACGAATATATGGGCCTATAATATATGGGCCTAGAAATAGCATCACATATGTACAGCCTGCGAATCATGTAATGGTTGTCATGTTGCACGATATATTTGGCCTATATCGTTCTTGGCCAGAAAGATGTAATATTTTTAAATCATGAATCTCATTTGCCTGGATCTATACACACGTAGAATTACGTATCCTTCCAACCTTCCTAAACTAGATATCTAATGTGATTAATAGAGGACTAGGCTATGTAACTAACTACGCTAAATATCTGCGATAAATAGGGAATGTCCATTCATTTCGACCATAAAATTTGTACACAGTAAAACACGTTTGTCTATCACTCCGACAATCTCTACACCTCTATTTGCTACACTTTATCGTCTGCGTCCAATGCCACTTCAATTTCCGGGTTGTGGCGTGTGTGGGAATTGCAAATGGGACAGAAAATGAAATTGGTAAAGCGCAATCTATCGCGCTGTTGTTATTATTATTATTATTATAATTATTATCATCATTATTATTATATTATCATTATCATTATCATGATTATCATTATCATTATTATTATTAATATTATCATTAATATTATCATTATTTTCATCATCATTATATCTTCACCTCCCCCGAGTGGTAGATGATGGTACAGTCACACAAACCTTGATTCAGACTCTGAGTGGCGATGGTCTTTGGTCTTCCCACCTCACAAGTCTCTGGCTTTTCTTCCTGCGTCAAGTCTTACATCTTGAGTCTTCCTTCCTTCACCAGTCTTGAGTCTCTGGTCGTCCTTGCCACTCACGCCCCAGCTTCCTCATCAACCTCACTCTCTCGCAACTCATTCCTCACCTCAGTACCCACACCAGGCTCCCCGTCCTCATTACTTCCTCATTTCACCTTCCTCGTTTCATCGCCACATTTCGACCCCATTCTTTTTCATCTGGGTCACTTCAGCCCACCCCAGTTCCCACACAAACCCACCTTCTTGTCTCAGCCCACTCATTCCTCTTCCACCCACAACTGTCCTTCACCTGAGCCCTCTCACCCCCCCACCGCAATTCCTCCTCCCCATACACATCAGCCCATTCCCCGCCGCCCCTCATCCTCCTCCACCCTACCCATGGTGACGCCCCTCAGCGGGTTCGGGTCACGTCCTTCTGAGGCTCGTTCAGCCCATACACACCACCCATAACATCAAAGAAAATATTAATATAAATCTCACATAAACATCATAAAAGTTAAAATATACAATTTAAACTCTGTCTGCCAAACGTAACGAGAACTTCAAGAGTCTTCTAAAAACTGAAGATCAAGAAACTTAAGATTCGTGAAAATCCTTCCCACTCTGGTGGTACACGAGTCAAGAAAAACTCATCAGGAGACTCGTTCTACACACGATTCTGGACCTACTGGACCATAGCTCTGGGTCAGGTCGCCAGCGGCGGCTCTGGCTGACGCTGTGGCCGATGTGAGTTTGAGGAATATGAATAAGTGTCCGGTCGGAAGATCATATGTACACGACACCACACCATGAGTTCAGACACGTTCCCTTACGTCGTGGGAGACATACGGTAGCCAGCCTCTCCGGCTACAGAACAGTAGTAATAAATGGACGACACGTAGAAAAGTTTCAGGTTTTTCCGTCAAAGTAAGGCTCTCTTTACTAACTTTTTACCCTATTTTCCTACATAGATGTGGCTTATGTGTGTGTCTCACGATGTACTGGGATGTTATACATAGAGGCAACTCGAGAATCAGGGTATGATGGATACACACACACACACACACACACACACACACACACACACACTGTGGGTATGATGGATATACTGCTCCACAACACCTTGGCTGACCTACTTGGCCAAACGTTACACACACCTTGTTCCATAACTTGGAATCTGAGAATACACTGACCCACCTGACATAAACTAACCTATCTAACATACACTGACCCACCTAACATACACTGACCACCTAACATACACTGACCCACCTAACATAGGACCATTACCTACTTATACCACATACCTACAGCCTAAACAACTACATACATCCTGACCACCATATATATCCTGAACCACCAGGTATATGCTGACCCTCCACATACACCTTGAGTCACCACCACCAGGTATATACTGACCCTCCACATACACCTTGAGTCACCACCACCAGGTATATGCTGACCCTCCACATACACCTTGAGTCACCACCACCACCAGGTATATGCTGACCCTCCACATACACCCTGAGTCACCACCACCAACCACTATATACACCACCTCGTGAACCACCACATACACACCCAGAATCCCCACATGTATCCTACACCACCACATATACCCTGAGTCACCACATACACCCTCAGTCACCACATACACCCTCAGTCACCACATACACCACCACATACACCCTCAGTCACCACATACACCACCACATATACCCTGAGTCACCACATACACCACCACACACACCCTGAACCCCAGCATTACCCTCGGCTGTCGACATCCAGCGTGGTGGGAACCAATCAATAACATCTAAGCAAAAATTTTGGCACCATCAGCAGCTGTCGAGAGGATTAAAGGAAATTGGTCAGGGAGAAGGGCGATGTCGGACGTGCCTGGACAGTGGGCCAGCCAGTCACTCACTCTCCTGGATTTCCAGCCCACAACACACAGTTGGAATAATACTGGAATGCCCGTTGCGTATAGAGAAAATGGATGGCGTTGGTGAGCTAAACCACCACCTCCAACACCACATGTTGTGTGGGAAATGGATTTTTTTGATCTTTAGTCCAAATTTTCGAAAAGAAACAGACGCTACTTACGATGACTTACAATGTGTGTGTGTGTGTGTGTGTGTGTGTGTGTGTAATCCATGTAGTTAAAGAAACTTGGTCATAATCGTTGTAAGACTGACTTATGGGTTTAATTCTGATATGATGTATAGCCACGAGAGATTCTTAGTGATTCTCTCTCTCTCTCTCTCTCTCTCTCTCTCTCTCTCTCTCTCTCTCTCTCTCTCTCTCTCTCTCTCTCTCTCTCTCTCTCTCCTTAAGACAGACCATGTACCTAAGCCACATCTAGGAAAGGCATATTACAGGTCCCTTCAAGCAGACAGACACATCCCCCCCTCCCCCATCCCCCCGTCGTGAAGAGCAGGACACATCCCTTCCTGACTCCCTCCTGGGGAGGACATTGGCCTGACTCCCTCCTGGGGAGGACACTGGCCTGACTCCCTCCTGGGGACGCCTCCCACAATGCCACAGAGAGTCAGTTCTCCAACACTTCCCTGAGGCAGAGACAAATTTGCATGAGATGACCGTGTCGGTAACGGCTTTCTCCGCCCAGGGATATCCTTGAGATCTCCAAGATGGAGAGACCTTCCACTTATTGCGAGGACAAACATTAAATGACAGAGATTTTGACCTGGCGTTGTATAAGACATAGGAAAAGATTACTAGAGCAGATTCGAACCCCACACAGAAGAAATGTAGGTGCCTAACTGTGGGATCTACCTGTATATGATGCCACACCAGGCCTCTCCCAGGTGGAAGAGAATCAATGAAGGCGACTGCATCGTTCAGGGAAATGGGAGCAACACCTTCCACAGACTTCACTAATGTAGTGTTGTTCATGTTGTTTATGAAACGAACCTGATAAACGAGACGCATTGACACACACACACAACCTATCACAACCTTCCTCTATACATCACTGAATATCAGTCTCACTCAAAATGCTGATATAAACATAGATTTCTATAGATGAAGATATAAGTTAGTATAGATGGGATCTGCAGTGAGAGAAACTTGTAGTTTGTTGACACCAATCATAACCGGTAATAATAAAACCACATCATTCATGGAACATAGCAGGAGGGATGCAACGGTAACAGCCGCGTCTGTAAAAGAAGAAAAGACTACAGTAGGTTGAACCAGACAGGAGGGAGCGAGTTCTTTCTTTCTAATCATAAATCTGTGTCTTATAAACAACAAATGTATATCAAAATACTTTAGAAATGCATTTACATTTAGATCATTTGAAAGGATTCAACTCTCCCACTGTCCGTCTTCTATAACATTACTTGTGAGTGGAGAAAATGGGAAGCCATCTCCAGCCCTGGGTAAACCCTCGTGAGTCGCCATTGCTCAAGCTGGGTATGGGCGGCTCTCGATGGAATTGTCGTTTCCTCCGTCGCCCGTCGCTACAAAGTGGCTCGTCCGGCCTCGTTCTCGACGACAATGTCAGTCTCTGGGCTCCAGGTATTTCAGAGGAGGAACCTATTTCATTCTTGCATCCACCACACCGCCACAAATACCTCGCTCCTCATCCCCAAACATCTCTCTTTGTCCTCTTCTTAGTTCAGGGTTGTGTGTTCAGAACAAGTGACCATATAAGAATGCGGATCTCAAACTTTAAGTCGCTGAGCACGACGGTATGATCCTGGAGCACGACGGTACGATCCCGGAGCACGACGGTACGATCCCGGAGCACGACGGTACGATCCCGGAGCACGACGGTACGATCACTAAGCACGACGGTACGATCCCGAAGCACGACGGTACGATCCTGGAGCACGACGGTACGATCCCGGAGCACGACGGTACGATCCCGGAGCACGACGGTACGATCACTAAGCACGACGGTACGATTCCGGAGCACGACGGTACGATCCCGGAGCACGACGGTACGATCACTAAGCACGACGGTACGATCCCGGAGCACGACGGTACGATCACTAAGCACGACGCTACGATCCTTGAGAATGACGGTACACTCCTTGAGGGTCGTACCGTCATGCTTGTGGGTTATATCATCGTGCTTAAGGATCGTAACGCCCTGCTGAATGGTCGTACCACTCGGCTCAAGGGTCGTACCACTCGGCTCAAGGGTCGTACCACTCGGCTCAAGGGTCGTACCACTCAGCTCAAGGAGTTAATTATAATCTCTACATTCTCCCTTTAAACACGATTTACGACGTTAGTATATTAAACATTGCTCATTTAATGAGCGATGCATGAATGGAATTACTGAGGAATTTTACATCAGCTGGTGAATAACTACCACTTGAACATGAATAAATATACTTAGTGAAGGTAAATGAGAGGCGATGAAGAAAACCTGGAAGGCAAAGACTCCTCTCTCTCTCTCTCTCTCTCTCTCTCTCTCTCTCTCTCTCTCTCTCTCTCTCTCTCTCTCTCTCTCCCGGGCAGCAGTTATGCTGAAGATAAAAATTGGAGTTTTGATCAGTTTGGAGAGGATGGTTGATGTGATCGCAAATCTAAATGCTAATGTAATATTACAGGAGGAGCATTGGCGTGTATACCCTGGCAGAACACCACTTGGACCTCTCTGTCCTCTTGAAAAACATTCTGAATTTGATGTTAACATAACAACAAGTTGCCTGTAAAGACGACCATCGTGAAAGAGTTAAAGAATTGGGTAGTTAGTTTACAAATGATGCTTCGATCTGCATCATCGTTAAGTTTCTATGAAATGTGAGGTACAGATGGTACAGCCGGAGTAATTAGTGTAGTTAGGCTGTTAATGGAGGAGGAAGGACGAGGTCATGTATGGAATGATGAAGACGTCTTAATGATATGATGAATTATATTATGGGGAAGAGAGGTACGGGGAGAAGGCTTTGGGAGAGGGACCAGTGAGAGGTAAGAGTAGAGGGTCATGGGGAGTTATGACAGAGGTAAGGAGAGAAGGTCATGGGAGAGGGGTCAGGTGAAACAGGCCATTGGAGAAGGTCCAGGGAGGTGGAAAAAGAGGCCTGTGAGAGGTAAGAGGAGAGCAGCAAGGGAGAGGCAACCCTCCCTATCATCTTGCAGGATTCCCCTGTCATCGGCGTCCATTGATGAACAACGTCCAATACAATGGGATCCTTCTGGTTCACAGTGACCACTGGTATAAGTCCTGTATCTAAGATATCCTATAAATGAAATCCCATACACACATATACATAGGTACATATGTAACACTGATACACACACGCACATAAAAAAAAGACTTCGTCAGGTGCATACATGACCTTTCATACCATTTGGACGGATCACAATCACAATTTTCCAGAGATGAAACACATTTACGACCGGTATAAAACCTCATGGCCGAACTCGGCAATATTTATGACGTTGGACATACGACGCTGAGGGAAGACTCGTGTGTGTTGGTGATGTCTACATGATTATATATGACCCTATCATGATGAAACGTGACGTCTATATATACACACATACATACATAAAATGTCGATAAAGAAACAAATGTATATACACCAAAGGTCGGACTCGAACCCTGGGAGGAGCGTTCTGTCATCTACTTCTACATTTCCATAACAACTTCTCTAACAATGGTTTCCCCTGGTTGTACCCACACAAACAACTCCCTACAACACTCGTCATGAAGTCTATAACATAAAGGGTCTGGAGTTTTCCCAAGCTTGTCTACATCATGGAAATGACACACGAATACAAAGGAATGCAAACACAAAGACTTCATTAGCTCTCCTCGGAAGCTGTAGGAAGTCTTTCTCATTAGGCTAAACTACAACTGCTAATCCCACGTTTGTAGCAGAGGACGAAATACGAAGACCAGCTGCAGCCGTGGATGGGTGACTCAAGACTCGTTGTAGCAAGACAAATGGATCACCTGGCAAGAGCTACCAACAACCAACCCCGCCATCCCGCGGCACTGACCAAGAATCTCATGAAATGTTCTGTGTACATCTCTCACACAAGACACCGAGGCCTTTTCCTTCCCAGTCAAAAAACCAGAGAGAATTCAAGAACAATGAATTAAGTATCTCTCGAATTTGAGAAAAGCAAATAAAGATGTGTATCGCTTTTCACTTACACATAAGGATTTACCAGACAGCGCTCCCTCTGCTACTACTGGCTCTGTGCTAGACTCGAGTCTACGATAAAGTTAGTTTCCTAGAGCAAGCCATCACGCAGACACCCTTGGTCGCTGTTAAATCTACAAACCTTCTGACAATGAGCACAGACTCACTGTGTTAAAGATACCCTCATTTTCTTCACACTCCAGTAGCCTACGTAAGCCTACATCATGTCTTCATCTCAGCCCACTCCATCAGCCTACGTAGTCCTATAACAAGTCACCGTCTCTTACTACAGCAGCCTATATGACCCCTTAATGTAGTCTCATTTCTTACCTCGGCAGCCTACGTCACCTCGTAGATCTGAGCCCTCCCGGTACTCTGTCACTCCCCCTTTTTCTTAAACTGATTGACTTTCATCTTCACTAAAATGAACGTCTAAAATCGAGTGTCATGATATGTGAAATCTGCTTCAAAAAGGCATTTAACTTTTACCTGGCCCGTCACGAGGAGTGAAATGTACTCTGTAAAGTTTTGATGGACTTTTTTTTTTCCTGTTGAAGGTAATAACCCATGCTATGTCTACTTCAACAGAAGATGAAAATTGAAGTGTAGGTTCATGATTCTGTTACTTTTCGTCTTTTGAGTCATTCTCGAAGTTAGGAAGGTTATGCTGGGTGAAATAGCTGCCACTTGGTGTATCTGAGGATTCGATGTTTCACATATTTCAACGAAATTGAATATCCGAAGCCAAAATTGTCACAGTCGGAAGTGTTTCTGTGACAGGGAACGTTTGAGTAACCCTCGGCAGATAACAAAAACTCCTACATTCATTAACCATTATGATGCTTAAGACGCATCACAAACCTGCTTACAACACCTTCACGTTGGAGAACCAGATCACTAGATTTATGAAGCAAGTTCAGAGGGAAGATGCGTCGCCAAGGGACTTAATAAAGGAAAGGCCTCAGAGGAAATACACTGCAGAGTAAAGAGGAAGTGATTCAAAAAGCCAATAGCGAGCCAATAACGAAACTCATAAAAAGGGGTTGGCAACAGGACGTGAAGACGATGATCGTAAGAACGAACACCATGTGAGCAAGATGAACTACAGGATTGCCTTCTGGTCAAGTGGATACCATGGAAGACGTCTGGAGGAAATGCAACGACTGTAATCCCGATACGCCTCAACGTCGGTCGAAGAGAAGGCCACTCTGAGATGATACCCAGGAACACGTCGAGGGGAAGGGGAAATTATGCACTTTGGAATGCAAGGCATCGTTTTATGATCCCTCGGAAGGGATCAGAATGCATCGTAAATCCATTACTGAAACTAGTGAGGACCTTACGTTCTCGTCTCAAGGATTCACAATAATGTTACGATGTCCCGCACTCTGATGGCTACTTTACCTGTACGTGTTTTGGAATGACCTGGAGACTCCAGGTCACCACACCACAGGAAGGCAGGGATCACAGTCATGATGACCATAATAATTCTCGACATTTAATAAGATTTCCTACGTTTGTTCTACGGTGGCACGGCCCTCCATGATGAGGTGTTTCACAACAACAACAGTGGAAACATAGGAAAATATACAGTACTTTTCTGAGCACTGCGCAATGTTACGATTCCCAGGATCTTACACTTCAGTAAGCCTCATCAAATGTGAGGTGCTCACCATACTACTAACACCAGAGCCAAGAGCCGTAAAAATAATAGCTTATGCATATTCACTGGAACAGAAGAAGACGTTCTGTTGGAAGCTTTCAGAGGAAGGGAGGGAGAGGAAAAGAGAGAGAAAGAGGGGGGGGGGGAACCATCATCTTTCCAGCATCAGAGGAAGTCAAGGAACATATGCCTCCCATGAGATCTTAGTCTGCCTTATGTACAGGTTATCTTTATCAGCCAGACAGTAATATTTACCAGACCAGATTAAACCTGTTCATGGAAGGCAAGAGTCACCTTGGGAGAGCGTCCCCGACAAAGGATGGTGTACAAGTCCATGTTGCTCGAGCTAACAACCTGCAGGAGAAAAATCTGCCAACAAACTGATAAGGAACAAATTGAGTCCTGGGCTCCTGCTGACGACGCCTCGCTGCCTGGAAATGCGAATCTCGTGCACTCCAGGCGACACTCTGGACCAGACTCCCGTACCCAACATGTCTGGTGATATTCACACGTCCCCGCAAGGCAGAGCATAAGGTACGTAACCTCTTGGTACCTGAACAAAACTGAAGACTACAAACTGTGGATAACGTTGTGCTTTCTAATGTGATGCCAGGGACTGATTACTGTAACCTTCATGGTATCCTAAGACCTTGTAATTATATTTTCTAATGACATATTTCGTGTTCTTTAAGCATCCAGTTTCAAAATCTTGAGAAATGAACATGCGAAGTCCCAGTAAATGATCCTCATATACAGATATCCTGCAGGAATCGTACAACGAAACTCCTTCTTCCATGTCCTCACCTCTACCGCAATGCCTTCATCCTTCCCGTCCCCACTACTTCTAAAGGAAGTTCCTCTTCCATTTTCTCAGACGTTTGTTCATCCACAGACTAACATCCCCAGTAGACGACATCCTGTATCGTGGTTTAGAATACAGTGTGTTGGAATGGCTGTGGCTGTGTGACCATTCCCAGTCGAGCTGGCTGGTTTTTTTTCACAACAGACCCACTCATCTGTGTCCTTGTGTGCTTTTCAAGACGCTATTCTTCAGGGGATTTTGACACGCACTCCTTCTGAAGGACTCAGAAAGTTGGAGACTCTGGATGGTCAGAGGCAAGCCCAAAGGAGAGGCTAACCCCTTCACCCGTTGGCTGATCGCCAGCTATCTGGGAGTTGATAAGCATCCGACCAACGGAACCCACCGAGGGGCGTCATGAAAATATCACCCGCACGAATCACCTCAGCGAGCAGGGTAGAGGCGCGAGGACCAACAGTGAATGAGTTTACTGGAAAGTCACGGGAAACAACGACACTTTATCTACACAAGTGTCTGCAGGAGTGGAAGGTGACAGGGACGCGTCCTTCCTCTCTGGAGGGTAACTGATCCACATCGGTCATATCCAGGTTACAATAATCAATTCCAGGAATGAAACTCTTCTTCCCTCAGTCCGCGACGCTCCAGGCGTTCAATCCAGGCGTTGCCGACGCCCACACACAACACCTGTGGGACATAACAGCCGTACCACAGGTGGTGCTGTGTGGCTTAGCCAAGAGGAGATGCCGAGGATCATTCTGAATTGAGAGAGAGAATTCGTCGATGTCTGGCGCTGCAGTCTTACTATAAGATCATAAACCAACGTGTCCGTGACCGATGCCACATATGACGTCAAGATAAGAAATATAAAAAACATACACGGCGGAACACCCACGTCCCTCACCCACTACACACAAGATGATCCTTCACCCATGAGCCGAGTCTTCCCACCATCGCATATCTCGCTCGCATGTCTGTGTTCAGGTGTGAATTTCCCTGGCGACGAATCACTTCATTAAGACACATTTTCCTTTGATGTAACAAAGGCCGCAGTCTTTGATCCTACGACACGCTCAGCAGCGCCAAGAACTCCTGAGAGAAGGTTAGCTTGCTCACGAGTGTTATTGTGTCACGTATATTCCTTGTTGCGTTCACAAGTTACTGGGTAAGTGATTGATCCGTTAGAAGATTACCGGAACACACGCCTCATACAGGGCCCAAGAATTTAAAGACTTTTTCTATATATCTAAACTGCCTCTACCTTCTACGGGATCCTAAGACTTGAATACTTTTTTTCCATTCCTTTGTCTTTCCTCTACTTCACCTGTGTTCACTGTCATTCTACTGTACCTGGCAATTATCATTTTCTTACAAGATTGGCATCATGATGTTTACCTGGCAGCAAGACCACTACATGGAAACAATCACACAAGCGTGTTATGTTCTCTCAATCTCTCTCTTCTGTTTATCAATCTACCCATCCATCCATCTATAGACAGACAGATAGATAGATAGACAGATAAATGGAAAGAGAGACAGACATACCGACAGACAGACAGAGACAGACAGAACTAAAGCAACAAGAATGTATTTCGTGGTGCACTGATATCTTGAGTGGTCTCCAAGTTAGCCTCTGTCATACCAGAAGCTCTGAAATACTGGCTAACCCACAGCACACGAGGGAAGCGACCAGGGCTCACCTGGGATCAGCCTGGTCGAGGAGCATTTTGCTTCATCATACATTCTCTTTATAACTAATGGATAAATAAATCAATGAAATCATTTCAGCTTTATGCAGATTATGCGAAAAAAATATAAATGTGAATATCGTTACGCGCGTTTTAATGGCAATGTCTGCGTTTCAAATATGCTTCAAGTCCAACTGATTTATTTCAGATAAAAGAGGATGTCTAGTAACGGTAGGAAATATTTCAGAGAGTCAGTGTAACACTTTTATCCTTGCTACTTATCCTCTTCTCTGATGTTATGGGCCATTTTGGATTCCACCCATCAGGTGTGAGAACCCCCTGTAGTTTTCAGTCATACTTATAGATATATCGACTTGTTCTCTACTGAACTTGAACATGAAAGGAAATATCACGAGCAATACCTGAGCTCATCTCCAAGCTGGGCAGAGAGAGGCTTAAGAAAGGAACAGTGCTAAGCTTATCTTGAGTAGGACACAGTCGGCCGCTCGACAGGGTCAAGGCTGCCTCATCTCTCTCTCTCTCTCTCTCTCTCTCTCTCTCTCTCTCTCTCTCTCTCTCTCTCTCTCTCTCTCTCTCCCTCTCTCCCGCCTGACATGCCAACCTGTGCTCTATCGCTCCCCAATCGTGGAGGTCCCGAGGCGAGCACGTCTGACTGGAGGACCTACACCACACCACAGGCGGGATCACACGGAGTGTCGTGCTGGGCCTCCCTCACTACCTCTCCCCCTGACTCATACCAGCCCAGCCTTCTTCTCTCATCGTCAACCCTCACAGTGCGACGGTACAACCCTTGGTCACGATGGTACAACACTTTGATCACACGGTTGGACTCTTGAGCATGACGGCACGACCCTTGACCTGACCCTCCAGGGTCAGCTCAAATTTGAACACGTCTATCACACCCAAGGGTCGTGAAGTCCTGTTCAAGGATCTTACCCTCACGTTCAGCGGCTTGCGATAACAAAACAGTTAGAACAACAGAACAACACTCCTTCTGACGCCTATTACAACTCTCAGCTCATCCCACTGAACATATAAGACAAAAGCATCAACTCGATCTCACTGATACATTCATTTCTTGTCACAAGGAACATGACCGTAAATATTTCTGCCAATAAGAATTTATATTAGATAGACATTGCATTATAAGTGTCCAGCAACAGACTGACAGACATGGGAGTACGTGGGAAGGACAGATTTCAGAAGACCTGATGGTCCATGACGAGGTTATCTGTGGTCATAGTCTTAGTTGTGACAGAAACAGGATTGTAGAATAGAATATGTTATCTACTTTCATATCCCACCTGTTCTTCTAGTTACTACAAAGATAATTCCTTAACATTATAAACAGAAAGGGAAGATTGATACAAAATATCGCCAGCATTGTACGGAAGTATTAACATCTGTCTACTGGCAGCTCTCAAGAAACACAAAGTACGTCAAGGAAAAGAAATTCCTAACTGAAATGTTTGAGGCTCTTGAACCGACTGTCTATTGCAGGTGCTGATCGACGAGACTCCAAAACAAAAACAGCTGAATCTGAAGTGGACAGGTTCCTGTGCGGCCCAAACACTGTAATATCTTTACACGTTCTCCTCTCCTCCTGATTACCATCCAAAGTTTGGTAAAAGACAAAAAAAATCGCACACAGCAAACTAATAATTGGAATGAACAAACTTGAGAGTAAATGAGAGGCACACGAACACAAAGTTAAGATTATGTAACTTTGAAGGAAAAAAAAGCTTGGGAAGAACAGGTCGCAGCAAAGTTGAGAAACTCGAGCAAAACTGTTTTCCACCGTAGCAAGACAAAGCTGGGGGGAAAAACGACCGTCAGGAAGACAAAGAAAAAGAAAGAAAAAAAGGCACAGGCAGTGTCATAAGTCAGGTCCATGGAGTAGAAAAAAAAACAAGTATGACGATATATGATAAAGTTTGGATAAAAAGAAGACGACTGCAGAGGCGGGGGAGGTCAGCGGCGAAGACGAAACGCAGGAGGAGGCCTGATGTGAGGTGCATGATGACGATACGAGAAGACACCAAACAGAAGGAGAGAGTTATCACGGGAGGAGGGAGGCAAGAGCCATGAAAAGTGGTCGTAGCCAAAGATGTGCCAGGAGGGGGGCAGCAGCAGCAGGGCTAACGGGAAGTGGTAAAAGAGGCATAAAAGGAGTCAGAGAGCAGTGATGGTACCGAGGAGACCAGCTGATGGTACCCCGAGGGTCGCAAGATGAGAAGATATATGAAATCATTTTCTGGGTTACGATGAATAAACCTAGAAATGAGAACGATGAGGAAGATGGTCAGGGATAAAAAAAAAAAAGAGGAATTGAATAGATTTTCGATAAAAGACAACATTCACAAGAAAGAGATTAGATAATCTCCAAGTGTCTCAACATTAAAAGTAGGCTGATAATTATGAGAGGGAAGCACACAGGTATAGATTAACGTCTGTAAAAACTTGAAGACGACAAAAAAAAATCTTATGTGGATCATTAACGCAAGAAAGATAAGAAATCCTGAAGACTGGAGGTGTAGCTGGGGAATGTGTCTTGCCTGGCTACCTGCCTGCAGGAAGTGGGAGACGAAGAGATGAATGCAGCAGGAATTCCTGCAGGATGAGCAGTAACGGGGCTCCAGGAACTAAAGGAAAATTAGCTTAGTATTACAGGAACTGTTTCTGGATGGAGCTGAGAGTAATGTGAGGATATTCTGGATATTTAGCGGAGTTAACAGCAATAAGAGCATAAGTTTATGTTTGAGAATGACAGCGAGGGGAAAACATAGACCGAGTAACTGATCTGGAAAATTATAAGTTTAAGGTTATAAAAAATCATTTTGATCAGGAGTTTCAGTTTTTCTGAAAGAAAAGGAAAGCAGGTTAGGATGCAGGTAACACGAGGGAGGTTGTTTATCCTACCAGACTGTAGGGCAAGGGTGTGATGTCATCTCTTCTGGGAAATCTATAAAGACTGGAGACTCTCACACCCTGACGGAGGTATGCAAGAGAATCTAAACCACAACAGACGATTCGATCCTTTTGAGGGTGTTCGTAATACTCGCCAGTGTTATGAGTACATACATCATTCCAAATGAGGAGGAGAAGTTATAGTCTGACACACTGATGAAGGATCCGTGGGGGCAAAGCTTTGATCTTTGGTGAAGGAATCTCAAGTGATGATTTGTGAAAACTTAAGATTTTTTCTGTGGCTGATATCAATGTCTTCAACAGTCCTCGAGACCAGGAATCAACACTTCCCGTTAACAATCCTACACCTCACGAGATCAAACCACCAGATTACGAGACCTCCGAGGTGAACACCTTACGAGACAAAAACACTGCCACGGCCACATCTCTCACTCACGAGACCAGGACCAGCGCGAGATCGATGATACGTCGAGACCAAGAGAACTTCGGGGATGGAACACGAAAGTGACCCTCCCTCACGGGGGGGTTGTGGGAGGGGGGGGGAACAAAGGGGTAAGGTGGCCGGAAGTGAGGTAACGACTTGTTACGTGACTAGCATGGACAACCCGCCCGTATAGGGAGGGAGGGAGAGAGAGAGAGAGAGAGAGAGAGAGAGAGAGAGAGAGAGAGAGAGAGAGAGAGAGAGAGAGAGAGAGAGAGAGAGAGAGATTGTCTTCTGAAAGAGAGAATGAGTCCATGTGAGTGAGAGGGGGAGGCCATGTGAGAGAGAGGAGGAGGGTCCGAGTGAGAACAGGGGAGAGGTGGTGTGAGAGGGGGGGAGGAGGAGGCAGTGTGATTGGGGGGTGGGGGAAATCACACGTACCCACTCAGTTGTAAACATTTAGACGAACTGAACTTAGTGCTTGCTCGTGTTTACCTCAGACTCTCTCTCTCTCTCTCTCTCTCTCTCTCTCTCTCTCTCTCTCTCTCTCTCTCTCTCTCTCTCTCTCACTTAATCCTTCTCTGTTTCTTTACTGTGTGGGTCCCATCTCCAATTTTTCTCTTTCTCAACGTTTGTCCTTCTCAGCGTTTGTATGCCTTAACGTTTGTCTGTCTGAATGTTTCTTTGTCTAAACGTCTGTGTCGCAACGTTTTTTTTCTACCTCTACGTTCGTCTATTAACATTCGTCTAACTCAACGTGTGTTTATCCCACCGTTTGCCTGCCTCAGCGTTTATTCCTCAAAGTTTGTATGTCTGAATGTTCGGCTGTCTATCTTGATGCTTTACAACGTCAAAGTTTGTCCTGTTGTGTGGCACTGTCTTGTCTTCACAGTGTCCTGTCAAGCATGACTCTCGTCATCTCTTGTATCTCTTCTCTCGCGACACACGTGTTCGACACACGTGTACACAACTGTGGCAAAAGAGCAAGACGCAGGAAAACTTCAAATTGGCTGCATAAAACATCCACTCAGTACTTTAGGAAAATAGAGGATGATTCAAGTTTGCTTTACGACCTGAGAATATTTATGTGATGACCAGGACAAGCGAAGGTTTAATGAACTGTGCACATTCATAAAGTGGCCTGCTGAACATGCATTAGTGGTGACCTGAGCATACAAGAGTTGAACGACCTGAGGTTAAAGCATAATTAATTTTAATTACCTGAACATAAGTAAGCGACTTAAGTCAATTCTGAAGTGGTTCCTCTATTTTCGCTACAAGAGCATCTATGGTGCACATGGCATATTCACGTGTAAATGAACCTTAGCATACAAATACAACGAAAGATTATTGTGAGTGTACACACACACACACACACACACACACACACACACACACACACACTTCCACAATCCTTTGCAAGTGAAGATATATTTCTGCTCATAATGGGTCGTCTCCTTCCGCTGTCTGCCTCATCCCCAGTCCATTTCCCAACTCTTTCCCCCAACGAGGAAGAAGTCTTCCCCAACCTGTCCCACTCTCATCCCATCTCGGGATCCTCGGCCTTCCTGCTCCGGGGGAGATAAAAGAGCTAGTTGGGATACGACCGTCGGGGTAGTGTCCGTGGCGAGGGAGACCAACCATTCAAACCTGACCCCAAGCTGACCCAGGCTGACCCAAGGTGACCCGAGGATCGCCCAGAACGTCTCCTGTTAAGCCCCTCCCCCCCTACATCCCACGGCGGACACGATTCTCAAGGCGTCCATCTGGAGCTTCTGCTGCGGCTGGATGAACAGTTGGATGTGGAAGGATGCAGGTGGATGAAGGGAGGTGAAGAGCGTACGACAGAAACTTGTGCAATAGAGAAGATGGAAGGGAAGAAAGAAAACGAGATAACACGCTCGACGGGGGTATGATATCATCAGGCTTAAACTGTCCTATTGGATCGTATCACATCCTCTCAGGTGCACTGTACACATAGCTCACCTTACTTACGTTTAAATAATAACGTTGACAGTGTTAATAACTCATACGTTCTCGTCAGGAAACTTTCCATCTCATGTAAGCTTACGACCCACAACATCGTCCCATCTTCTTCAGTAAAAGCTTCGTCCTCTTCAACTCCTTATTTCATTTTTTTTCATGTCGATGGCTCGAGTCACGGACAAAAGTCTTCATCAAGGCCAGCCATTAAATGAAGCATAAAAGAAGGGATAAAAAAAAGACGGAAAAGTAAAGTGAAAAGGAAAAAATAATGTAAGAGTTTTAGATGAAGAGGAAAACTGAGGAAATATAATCTCAGAGGGTTGAAGAAAATGGAGAACCCACCTTTCAAAGAAGGAGAGACTTAAAAAGATAGAGTTCCAACGCTTAGTTGTGTGGGGAAAGAAACAGACAACAGCCAACCCGCCCACCCTTGTGTTGCCATCGGCCACACAGTAATCACGTGACGCAGTGGCTTGCAGTGACGCTCTGACGTCATGGATGCATTACGAAATGACTCGTGTTGAACAGAATAACATAAGCTTTACTTTGCCATTAACGTCATCTTGTAATATACTATCATATGGTTTACGTTTGGAAAAAACCTTTTCCGAAAACGAGAACATAAAAGTTCCCATTTTCTGGAAGAGTTGTCATGGGGTCACTCTTCTGAATTTAATCATTCCTAATCCTTGCCAGATCTCTTACATCCAGGGAATAACTTTCAGCTTTCACCGTTGTATCATTTACTAATGCATCATACTATGATCAGAAGCTGCAGAGAGTTGATACCTACCAAATACAAGACAAATTTCACAAAACATCATCATATACGGGGAATTAGTTCTTATTAACATGATGACTTGTTTATCGTCCTCCATTTCTCTGTTCTTCACGTACAGATGCAAAAAGATTGTCTAGTCTCACAACGGGAAAAAAAAAAAACTCATCAGGTGTTTCGGAGCGGATCAAAGAGTTTCAGTCACTACCAGGTCTCTACGTCATATCAAACATGTGAAAAGATAAAAGAACATGTGAGGTCACTTATGTATGGCGACTTCACACGGACGGACAGACCCACAGACGAAATCTGGTGAATTCACAAGTCGTTAGGACCTAACCTTGGTAGTTTACAAGTACCACAGGCAAAATTGTGACTAACAAGTATCAAAGACAAAACCTGGGCGATTTACAAGTTGTAAGGACAAAACTTATTCAATTGACAAGAGTGGCAGACTTGACTTGAGCAATCAACACGTAGCACTGACAAAGTCTGGCCAGTCTACAAGTCGTATGGACAAAATGTAATCACTTTATAAATCTGACGCACCAAATTTGATGTATCTAAACGTCGGCATTTAGAATCTCGCTTTGTTTACAAACTCTACGGATAAAACTTCAGCAATTGACAAGTCTGACGAACGAAACTGATTCAGTTTACAAGTTGCACGGAGTCAACCTTGGTCTGATTACAATTTTCTGAGACGCAAGAGATCTAAATCTCTTCCTGGTATCATCAGGACAATCACGAGTCACACTCATCTGTATTTACACTGAGTCATAGGGAAAGGAATTCATAAAGTATATTGCACTGGCTTTATGATAACACTTGTAGACAAAACAGCATCGTAGTGGCACTCGGGTTAGTACGCAATGGTCTTACATACGATTCTAATGCAGAAGCTCAGGTCAGGCATCTACCTCAATGATCTTAGAAGAAAGTTGTCGCAGTGTATCAGGTCACCACTGCAGTGCTCTGCAGAGTGAGGCACAAATGCACTTTCTGCATTCCATCATGGGATAATGAACCTCCGTGGTAACATATGAACGTAATGCAGGATAGGAAAAAAAAATGCATACTGAAAAAAAAAAGAAAATCCTGTGTCTCACATGCGAGGGACAGAAGATAAAGGACTGGATGGAGTTCCCTGCCTCGCGCTCAGCGCATGACGGGGGAATTTTACCTTTTCCTCGTATGAAAATATAAATCTGGGAGTTTGTTATGGCTTCCTGACGGGTCTTTCATGAGAGGTGATGGACGGGACGGGCCCTGAGTCTAGACGGGTACCTGACCGTCATTACCATCGCTGGACCGTCGTCTGCACTGCCTGTTTTATGGGGAACCTCCACGACAAGGGACAGAAAGGACGGGAGGGCCTTCCACGACATGGGACAGAAAGGACGGGAGGGCCTTCCACGACATGGGACAGTGAGAATCGGGGTCTTCCAAGACAAGTGACGGTAAAGACAGACGCCTCTCACAACAAAGGACGGGGACACAGGTACAGGAGGCAGGACGACACAGACAGACGAAGGAAGAGACGGAAGTTCTTAAGGCCTGGGAGACGGTAGACGAAGCACAGACAGACAGACGACACAGACAGGAGGAGAGGGAGGAGGAGGAGGATATGGAAGAAGCAGCAGAAGATGGACGAAAGGAGGAAGCGGAAGAAAGAAGATGGAGGGGAGAAAGAGGAAGGAAGAAATACAAGGAAGGAAGATATAAAAGGAAGGATGACTGGAGATGGGCAGATATGGATTACATCACGAACGTTGCCAGCAGAACAGACGAGGGAGGGAAGGAAAATGAAGAACAACCATGGAACACTGAGTCAAGAACAGCAGGAGAGGAACACTAAGTAGAGAAAACTCTTAGGCAATTAAAAGTAGGAAGGCCAAATTAACGCTAGAAGACAAAGCTATGAAAAGAAAATGAAAGGTGGGGAAAATGATGGCTAAAGTTCCACATTTTCATGCAAAATAAATTTTTCATCAGAAGAACTTAAGAAAAGATCAGTAATATCCAGAAACTGGAAAAACCATCTTTGAATCAATCCGTCACCCATCTCTTCCAACATGCCACCACCTCCAAACTCCTCCACCCTCCCACCCTCCAAAACTACCCCCCTCCCACCACTCCCCTCCTTTGTGACCGCGAAGAAAACGTAATTTTCTTGCTCTTTGGCCTCCATTGATTTCTGGCTGCGAGATATTATCATTTTTATCTCGTTGGTCGACTTACCAATATGTATTACCGAGTGAAGGTGACGCACGTGACCCCCCCCCCCACCATCTGATACATGTAAACATTACCATCATCATTACCATCAGCATCTGAGAATATAAATAGATGAAGAGTTTCTAATATATTTCTAAGAAATTATAATTGTGATAGAATACGAGTAATATCTTTTGGTAGACTCGCTTCAGGACTCAGTAATGCGACTTTATATTAGTGACCAACGTAATCCCATGGGTTCTGCACATATTAAGTTGACTCCTGGCTTACGATGATCTTTATCACCTTCTCCAGGTATTAAGGATAATTTTTAAACTGCATCATGCACTCTGGCTATATAAACGGCCATTAACTTGGTTATGACTGTAAATTGTTTGCTCATGAAGTTAAAAGAGAATCTTAAAACATAATTTCCGTTGTCTGTCTAGTTTTACAAATATACCAAAATGAATAACACTGTAATTCATTTTCTTCTTAAGCGTTGAAGGTAATGTTTACATGTATCAGATGGTGGGGTCACGTGCGTCACCTTCACTCGGTAATACATATTGGTAAGTCGACCAACTAGATAAAAATGATAATATCTCGCAGCCAGAAATCAATGGAGGCCAAAGAGCAAGAAAATTACGTTTTCTTCGCGGTCACAAAGGAGGGGAGTGGTGGGAGGGGGGTAGTTTTGGAGGGTGGGAGGGTGGAGGAGTTTGGTGGTGGTGGCATTTTGAAGGGCTGAGTGGAGAGATCAGTTTCTAAGAAGTTTATTTTAGAGGATTATTCTATGGATCAGTAAACAGTTAGTCGTTCAGTTGTCTTTCACTTCTTAATATGGCTACTGAGTGAAAATTCTAGTGTACATAAAACACGATACATCTTTCCTGGTCGATGACAGAGCCCCTGGGATGAACTCCAGGACTTTACATGCCTATATTTTCTTCTGTTTGTCGTCCACAACTTTTAAGAATCCTCCAATAAACACCTCCTAAAATTCTACAACTTCCAGGAGAACCCCCTCCCTCCAAGAAAGATAATAATATCACAGTTTTAAGTCTCGACACTTGGGAGCCAGTGTTTGTGAATATGAATGACAGCGAAAGAACACATTTCAACCTTCTCCCGACCGTCGACTATTGAAGAGGCCAGACTCAGGGTGTAGGTGGATGTTGGACACACTCGTTCACCATAAAATTACACCCTCAACACTGTGTTTCTCGTCGTCAGAGGCACCCACGTTGGGGTATAAAGTGTGTTTCACACGTAATTGCTTTCGTATTCTTTACAATGTCACGACCGCGTACGCAAACGTCAACCTAATTCTTTAAGATATCTTGTATCTAATACACCTTACCATATGTATTCTAATACATCATTCTACATGTATCAACGTAAACACACCTTACCATATGTATTTTTTATGTATGTTCTTGGAAGTTATCTATAAATATTGTCTTTATAAATAACCACGTATCCTTTTCATTAACCATATCTGTTAACCAGTAAGTCATGATACATTACTTACTGTATCTGCCTCAGCCGTTACTGGCTTCCCACGAATCATTTTCTTTCTGATCCATTAATTTTCCTCCTCCCTCCCTCTTCCCTTGCTGCCAGACACCAACACTACACACACACACATACTTCCCCTGGTCAAGTCGACTGGGTCAGTCATCTATATATCTTGATCTACTTTATGTCATCAGTCCGTCCCTCGTATCTTCCCTCACCGTCGGAGAAACTGAAGGTGCACAACGCCTCGTCTCAGAGCCGCCCGTCCACCTGCCTGCCACGTGTGACGGTGGGCGTGTGAGAGGAGGAGGTCACGCCCAGAGCGGGACGCAGAACTTAACTTTCGCACCTCCTTTAAAAAGCCGAAAAGTTTCGTCTTATCTATGGTCTTAAGAAGGAGGGATTCTCTCTCTCTCTCTCTCTCTCTCTCTCTCTCTCTCTCTCTCCACTTCCCCAGGCAGAGCAGGTCTTGGCCAGGGGCCAGGAGCCGCACTCCTATATTTGTCTTCATTTTATTCAGGTAGGTTCCCGGCGCCTCCCTCGGTGAGCCCCGACACCCCCTTCTTCCCCTGCGCCAGCGAGGGACCTCGCGGTGAAGGATCCCCGGAAGTGGGAGAGGGAACGATCCCAAGGTGGGAGAGGGGAGGGGATGGGTCCCATGATGGGATAAATGGAAAGGTCCCTAAAGGTTGGTTTGTGATGGGAAGTCCCAAGGGGCAAATGTGTGGTATCTTCGAGGTGATGTCAGGGATGTGTGGAAGGCGTGTAAGTGATGTCCAAGCGGGAGGCAGGGACTAGACCTCCAGCAGGAAGCGAGGAGCACGTCGGGAGGCACGACGGTAGGACGTCGCAAGATGGACGGCCAGGGGATCACTGAGGAAGGATACGACGCGTCGGGACGCTGAGTGAAGTAGTGTCAGCAGACCGGCTAGGAAAAAAAAAATATCCGAATGATATCCACGACTAAAGTGAATGAAGAACGAAGATATCAAGGTGGATCCCATGACGCACGAGTCTAAAGCTGAAAAAATAATCATGTGAAAAGATAAAGTAACAAAGATAATATTGTTACACACAAGACCTGTCTTCCACAGTGGAAGAGATGAAGTAAAGCATAAGTTTGTTTCTGTTGCCTCCTCTTCTCTTGTTCATCCCTTGTGTAAGAGTGAATGATGCCGGGTCTTCTATCTGTGAGGGATGATAGCGTCATAGATATATGGGAGAGGGCGACACTCCTTTTCTTGTGCCTAGGGGCGACGACCATGATGATATTGTGGCTCACAGCCATAAATCATGGACACATAATGCTATGCTTAGTCTTGGTGAAGGAGGAATGAGAGATTTCAGACGGTAAGGCTTGTCCCAGCGCTGTGAGAAACGTTCATAATTATAAAATGAATTTCTATGAAAAGCGACATGTTAGACCTGACACATCTGGTGCCATGTGCTTGACACTTGATGAATTAATTCTCAGAAACTTATCACAAACTACATCATTATTTATTTGATATCTGAGTGACTCTCAAAAACTTGGTGAAGGATGTATAGCTGTTCATTCAAAGGCCCTCTGGGTCATATAGCCACGTTATTCCTCCACGAGTTTAGAACCCCTTCACCAAATAATATTAACAGGTTTCTGAAAAATGATTATTTCAGATAGTGTCGTCTCGTTCTCTTTATCCTGACACATAAAGTCGCCAGATTTCCGTCGTTTTCTGCTGAAGGAACGACTAAAACATCTTAGTTCTGTAACGGGGGGTCGTCTAGCACCCGTACCTGCCAGTAAATCGAAAATTCTGATCAAATTTCGCAGCAGAGTGGGCGTAGATTGGAAAACAAGATTGCCTCCTGAAGTCCATTGGGGGTTCCAAATGGAAATATTACACACTGTGTACCCTTAGGGAAGTACAGTCAATATAATGCTACACGCCGTCTCCCTTGAGGGTGGTCACTGCAGGGTGGATCTGCTGGTCGTAAAGCCGAAAAATGAGAGGAACTGGACAGGATAGACGACCACAGTTACTGTCGCACGTGATTCGGCTGAGGAACGCGGTAATGTCATTCATAAATCCACCTACACAAACTCGACGTAGGATCAATATTCATTTATGTATGAAAAACTGTTAGAAATTAACAAAGGGGGAACTATGATTTACGTGGATAAAGGAATGTTGCTAAAAACCCGAGGAATTTGGATACTTGCAATGCATGGGAAGGACAACTTGATCTATAGTTATAAAAAAGGAAAAGTTCGCTCAAGGCATTCAAGTTCATGTTCCAGATCAAATACGCACACAATACGCATCCCACAACAAGTGAGCTTTTCAGGTAAATGTTTTATCTGGACAGACAAGAGACCGGAAAATAACACGAAAGTAAACGGAAAAGTAAGACTGAATAGCGTTAAGGATTCTACAGGCGAAGGAAAAATGATATATCAGATGAAAGGGGAAAGAGAAGCAATGAAAGATAAAGAGATGGTCAGTGTGATAACATCTCAGAGAAGAAGACGAGAGGAAGGATGATTACACAGTGATGACATAGATAATTAATGAGAGAAAAGATACAGAAAGATTAGGAACGAATGATACGTTGTGGCACAGACGATCAGAGGGAAACTGCTGAGAAAAACAACTATCTCTCTCTCTCTCTCTCTCTCTCTCTCTCTCTCTCTCTCTCTCTCTCTCTCTCTCTCTCTCTCTCTCTCTCTCAAATAACCCAACAACCCGCCATTATGCAAATAAGTATGGAGACAAACGGGCAGACCACATAGTTGTCGCATATAAAGCCGGGAGAAACCACCTTGGAATCAAATAAATCGCCTCCGTATATTAAGGAAAATGTATCACTCTCTACGAGGAGGAGTAACGTGCCATATACCGGGGAAGGGAAGGCAGTCTGAGGTGCATAGCAGGGAGGGGATGGGATTTATTCCATATTATGAGTTCGTCGATCACAGAATAAATCATTTCTTCTTTCCATGGCTGCGCTTACCAAAACAATGGAATAAAGAGTGTTAGGATCATGCTGAAGTTTTACTATGAAGTGGGATGTGGCCAGCAGAACCGTGGAA
Organism: Panulirus ornatus; assembly: GCF_036320965.1. Classification (NCBI taxonomy): domain Eukaryota; kingdom Metazoa; phylum Arthropoda; class Malacostraca; order Decapoda; family Palinuridae; genus Panulirus; species Panulirus ornatus. The sequence continues at coordinate 2,393,703 of NC_092288.1, read as the reverse complement.
TACATCTGAGGTAAAGGTGAGGTCCCGGCGTCAAGCGAAGTTTTTGAACTGCGTAGTTAGTGACGAACGTACGTGGACACCACACAAGGCTCTGTCTGGTCGTACTGTATTGTTCTGTGACAATCTACCTGACGAACAAAACCAAGTAGATTATCGTGCGGTGTTCGTAGATCAACACAATGTTTTGGTCATGTGTCGGTCACACAAATCACTATTTTGTGCCGTGCCACCACAACACACACGTGTGTGTGTCATGCTGTCACCTCACACGATCACTTATCTGTTACGATGACGACATGTAGATCTACGTCAGCCTCAGCATCTTCCCACTGACCTTCTGACGCTTTCCCCACAACGTCTCCCGGTCGCTCGCTCGCCCACACACATCTTTATGTTCCTCTATGAATTAAATAAGCTCGCGACACCGAACGTAATATGGAAAAAAAATCGATTTCTATAATCACCAAACATTTATTAAGCTGAAAAAAGTAGAGAAAATATACTCTCATGTACTATCATTTGTCTTTTTCCAGGACTGAAAAACACATTTGGAAATTCGGGTTACTATTTCCAGCACCATTAATACGCACTTTGACCCCGCGTGTCAGGTCACTTCCATTTGAGAACAGGTCAGTAATGGCCCATCACCAGATATTAATGGTTATTCTCTGTTGGTCTATTGAAAAATTGTAATAGAAAAATACTTGATTTATAAATGCCCTAATTCATTGATATCTGACAAAAATGTAATGATGTTTTGCAATTAGCTTCCTTCATTACGGCGAAAGAGAACACAGATATACAAGTAATGTATTGAGAGCTTATGGGTCAAACGTTTTGCTAGCAGTAACTATGTATGTATGTATGTATGTATGTATGTATGTATGTATGTATGTATAATGCTTCACATTATCGTGTAGGTTCGTGTCTGGTATGTGCTGGTCCTGAAGTTCGTGCTGTTATTTGTCTTGGTGGTGTTCGTGTTCATGTTGGTAGTGATGATGGTGATGGTGATGGTGGTGGTGATGGTGGTGATGGTGGTGATGGTGGTGGTGATGGTGGTGGTGATGGTGATGATGGTGGTGATGGTGGTGGTGGTGATGATGGTGGTGATGGTGGTGGTGGTGGTGGTGGTGGTGATGATGGTGGTGATGGTGGTGGTGATGGTGGTGGTGGTGATGGTGGTGGTGATGGTGATGGTGGTGATGGTGGTGGTGGTGGTGATGATGGTGGTGATGGTGGTGGTGGTGGTGGTGGTGGTGATGATGGTGGTGATGGTGGTGGTGGTGATGGTGGTGGTGATGGTGGTGGTGGTGGTGATGGTGGTGGTGATGGTGGTGGTGATGGTGGTGATGGTGGTGGTGATGGTGGTGGTGATGGTGGTGGTGATGGTGGTGGTGATGGTGGTGGTGGTGATGGTGGTGGTGATGGTGGTGGTGATGGTGGTGGTGATGGTGATGGTGATGGTGGTGATGGTGGTGGTGATGGTGGTGGTGATGGTGGTGGTGATGGTGGTGGTGATGGTGGTGGTGGTGGTGGTGATGGTGGTGGTGATGGTGGTGGTGATGGTGGTGGTGATGGTGGTGGTGGTGGTGGTGATGGTGGTGGTGATGGTGGTGGATGGTGGTGGTGATGGTGGTGGTGATGGTGGTGGTGGTGGTGGTGATGGTGGTGGTGATGGTGGTGATGGTGGTGGTGATGGTGGTGATGGTGGTGGTGATGGTGGTGGTGGTGGTGGTGATGGTGGTGGTGATGGTGTGGTGATGGTGTGGTGATGGTGGTGGTGATGGTGGTGATGTGTGGTGATGGTGGTGGTGATGGTGTGGTGGTGTGATGATGGTGGTGATGGTGGTGGTGATGGTGGTGGTGGTGATGGTGGTGGTGATGGTGGTGGTGATGGTGGTGGTGATGGTGGTGGTGATGGTGGTGGTGATGGTGGTGGTGATGGTGGTGGTGATGGTGGTGGTGATGGTGGTGGTGGTGGTGATGGTGGTGGTGATGGTGATGGTGGTGATGGTGGTGGTGATGGTGGTGATGCTGGTGATGGTGGTGGTGATGGTGGTGGTGATGGTGGTGGTGATGGTGGTGGTGATGGTGGTGATGGTGATGGTGGTGATGGTGGTGGTGGTGATGGTGGTGGTGATGGTGGTGGTGATGGTGGTGGTGATGGTGGTGGTGATGGTGGTGATGGTGATGGTGATGGTGGTGATGGTGATGGTGGTGGTGATGGTGGTGGTGATGGTGGTGGTGATGGTGGTGGTGATGGTGGTGATGGTGGTGGTGATGGTGGTGGTGATGGTGATGGTGGTGATGGTGATGGTGGTGATGGTGGTGGTGGTGATGGTGGTGGTGATGGTGATGGTGGTGGTGATGGTGGTGATGGTGATGGTGGTGATGGTGGTGGTGGTGATGGTGGTGATGGTGGTGGTGATGGTGGTGATGGTGGTGGTGATGGTGGTGGTGGTGGTGATGGTGGTGATGGTGGTGGTGATGGTGGTGATGGTGATGGTGGTGATGGTGGTGGTGGTGATGGTGGTGATGGTGATGGTGATGGTGGTGGTGATGGTGGTGATGGTGGTGTTGGCGTCCAGGGTTTTCCTTCTGGTTAGGTTTAATTCCAAGTATAGGTTGGCGTGCGTGCGTGCGTTCGTGCTTGCTTGCGGTTTTTCTGAGCCCAGGTGTGTAGTGTGCGTGCAAGAGTCTTCAACCACCATTAGCCTTAATAGCTGGAATCACAAATGTCTGGGTGACCACAAAGAGATTAATTACTTAACTGACCAAAAAAACTTTTCTAATATGTTTCAATAACGCCAAATGCATGTAAAGTCAGAGTGACAGCACTGAGCGTACAAGCGTACATTATATATATATATATATATATATATATATATATATATATATATATATATATATATATATATATATATAAAGAGAATGAGAGAGAGAGAGAGAGAGAGAGAGAGAGAGAGAGAGAGAGAGAGAGAGAGAGAGAGAGAGAGAGAGAGACAGAGAGAGAGAGAGAGAGACAGAGAGAGATCACAATATCTTATTGCTCCATTCCAACTCCAACTCTTTGGAAGATTTTAAGAAAATTGTGAACTGGGCAAAACTTTCCCATTAACAATTACAACTTTCAAAGTTAAAGAATCCTAGAATGAAAACGAAAAAAAAATAGTCATTAAGACTAAGAAATTTCAGTGGGTTTAATAGTCTAACTACGCTGGGTGATTAGCAGATGTAATTGATGTAGCGTGTTTCCTGTACTTCAACTTGTTCCATGTGTTCCACGATCGTGTCTTGACTAATTGATCACTTGTTGCATTAGTCTCTAACAACACTGAGTACAAGATGGTTAGTCGTACAAACTTCACATTATTCCTAAGTAATCATTATTACGTACGTGATTATCATAAAACTGTCAAAATGATCATTGATGATCAGAATGCAGTCATATATCATTTATTTCTGTCTGTGATAATCATAATGGGTAAGCAACACAAATTGGTGCCATGGCTTCCATTAGCTTAAAATTGGTTCCCCACATACAACGCCCAACACTCACTTCTTTCTTAAACAGCAGCAATCAATGTGATTATATATATATATATATATATATATATATATATATATATATATATATATATATATATATATATATATATATCCAGTGTTAAGTTAATGTTGATTGCACGATTTAAACTTAACTTTTAAGTTTTCCTTTATGTTCATGTTTTTAAACAATCCTTAGAAACTTCGATCTTTATTTGATGTCAATTTAACAGTTCACACTTAGTCGCAGATTTACATTTTCTTGACTGTAAGGTATTGGCTGTTAGCTATAATTAACGAGCTGTTCTGTCGTTACCTTCCCTATTCTCGACTGTACGAGCTGCGCGGCAAACACAGTGTCTCTAAGCCCTGTAATGCCCCGAGCAGACGATTCAGCACGTTGTGACTTAAACAACAAACACATTCGGTAAGTATTTCCACATTTATGATCCCTACCTACACACATCAATACTCCCAACATACACACACAGGAGAGTGCACGACAAGCCATCGCGTTGCGTTACACACCCACACCCACACACACCCACACACACACACACACACAGGCGACAGCAGTGCAAGGAAGGGAGGAGGGTGCATCCTTTTTCCCTTGTCTACTGACGTGTTGGAGTCGGTTCATCCCATCTACACTGCAGACCTGAGGCAAAGTCTTGCCTGACCCACAGACCGCCAGCGACACTGCCAGGAAATTGGTACTGCTAAAAAAAGAAGTCGATATATCTTCAATGCATCAAGACTCAGCACTATACTGGCACTCCCCCTGACAAGCTGACAAGTGCTCCACGTTTGCTCTGTGATGACCCAACCCAGAGTGGCACCAGGAGAATCTTCGTAAACCATATAATCAACGAATATTTGGTCAGGGATGTGGAATGAAAGTAGCGACTGGCGATACACAGACTACGACCAGCAACAGATCTGAGCTCCTGAGCACGACGGTACGACCCTTGAGCACGACGGTACGACCCTTGAGCACGACGGTACGACCCTTGACCACGACGGTACGACCCTTGAGCACGACGGTACGATCCTTGAGCACGACGGTACGATCCTTGAGCACGACGGTACGACCCTTGAGCACGACGGTGCGACCCTTGAGCACGACGGTACGATCCTTGAGCACGACGGTACGACCCTTGAGCACGACGGTGCGACCCTTGAGCACGACGGTGCGACCCTTGAGAACGACAGTGAGACCTTTTGGATCGACGAAATTCCCCTTAAATCTATATAACGTTATATGTAGTCAGGCTTTTTGACTTGACTCTCGTAAGCCATCATCATACCCAAGGGTCGTATCGTCGTACTCAAAGGTCGTACCGTCATGTTCTAGGATCCTACCGTCGCGTTGTTCAGGGGCTTCACATCCAATCAACGTAAACCATCTGCCAGCGTGACCACACACCTAACTCACCCCAAAATCTAATCCCCAAATCCTTTCCTCTGCCCTGCAGCCTTAACACAGCCATCGTGGCTAACAGAACTAGACCAGATATTGCCCACGGAGTCCACATGTGTCTCACCAACACATAACATCCACATGAAAAGATGGAGAAAAATATCCTTACTCTCTGAGACTCATCATATTAGACAAAAAATCTTTCAAGGTAAAAGATCAAATTAATCAAAATGATGTGTACTACAGGAACTTCCAACCCACAACCATCGTGAGGTGTTTACAACACCTTAAGACTCGACAGACAATGTTGTAGTTTATGGTTGTACCGTTGTACCGCTGGTGGCACTCATGGTTCACGGTTCTCATGGCGCAGGACAATAATAGAAAATGGGGTGCGGTGATCTGACTGGTCATTTAATCTTCTGGGGGAAGACGACGGTCAAAACACACGAGTCAAGAGTGATATTCCCAACCGCTGTTTGTGCTTCCTGTGCTACCGTACTCCCCCCAGCTGTCCAGTGTCCAATGAGGAAAATACTTTTCTATATCTCACAGTTTTTCGTAAACCTTCCTTGGTGAAGACAGAGTCTGTCTAAACTCACAAAGGCGTCAGACAGAGAAGAGATTACTCCAAGCTTCTGTCTCAGTCGTTGATATTATAATAAATCTTAGATAATGAGCAGGATGAGTCGTGCGTTGTATCACCTGGACCGCCATGTTAACCACACTCGACCAGAAATAGTTTGCAATAGCACTTTGTTGCCCCAGATGGTTCTATACTCCTTCCCGTCCATATTCCTACTGACCTGGTCAATTTCGGTTATATTACTGAGAGGAACTTCGACCATACTGACTGGTTGTCAGTACATAATGTAGAAATAAACGAAATATATATATATATATATATATATATATATATATATATATATATATATATATATATATATATATATATATATATATATAACCTTCAACAAAAATACGCTTTTTCAAAGTTCAAATTTTCCGGACACAATAATGTTTCCCACATATACATTTCAAATATAATAATTTAACTACGACAAATATTATATATAATTTACAGAAAATAATAAAGAAACTTGAAGCATAGAAAAATACATTAATAGTTGAGAAAACTCTGCACCTACCGTGGTGGGCGTGGCACTCAAGATCCGGGTGACTCCGCCTCTTGAGACGTGGGAGGTCACATGACACCAGCACGTCACACAAAACAAGAATAGAAAATGGGGGTTGGTGCCACAGAGATATAATGTGTTCTCTCAGACGCCAAGGACCCTGTGTGTGTGTGTGTGTGTGTGTGTGTGTGTGTGTGTCGACCCCGCCCGGAAGACGGGCTGGGATGATAGTTAATGAGTGAACCAGGAGGGAGGTGATGTGAGACGACAGTAAGCAAGCAGTCACACGCTCAGTCATGGAGGAGCGTAGAAAGTTACTGACTGTTACAGAAATGTAACTGGGATGAAATCTTGTAACATCTTGAGCAAGTGACGTCAAACTTTACTTCTTACTTACGAGGATGACGTCAGAGTCCTTGGCCTCAGAGAACCAACAGGTTACGTGTAGACATGGGAGCAGGCAGCATGCACACACACACACCCACACACTCACACACACATACACACAGGAGGCCTCATACTCACCTCATGTATGAGTTTGCAGCTGCGGACTGGACCAATGTGGCTGAACACCGCCATGAGCAGTTCCTCACTGGCTCCTGAGTCCAGGTTCCCCACGTACCTACGGGGGAAGTCAAGAGGATCACGTTAGTACAGGTGGGTACGATGCTCATAGTTGGTGTACATGGGGTTATCATATGTGATTACTGTGTTTGTGTGTGTTACGGGAAGTGAGTTTTACACCAGTGTTGCCTCGTCTCTTAACCTTGCACATATGTATTATGTCTTTACTCCTATAAATGCCTACACACACACACACACACACACACACACACACACACACACACACACACCAGCCTAATTCAGGTACCCACCCATCGACCAGCCCCAAGGGGAGGAGAAACACCTGGGTTGGGTGTGGGCCGACTGCTACGCCCAGGATTCAAACCCGTGTGTGTGTGTGTGTGTGTGTGTGTGTGTGTGTGTGTGTGTGATGGAACATTATGTTTGCGTGGTAAAATATGTTCGTGATCGAGTGGTAGAGCAACTAGGTGGTGTCAATATTATGAACCAGCCAAGAAATGTTTATAGAGTGAGTGTGTGTGTGTGTGTGTGTTGGGAGGGGGGGGGGGAGAATATTGGCTTTAACGACGCAATATTAGGGAGGGTCTAATATCTTTATCAAATACTCCATTATGAATAAAGAGGGCGGTGTGGTGTGTGGGGGTGGGGGGACAAAAGGAACGAACAAATGTAAATAACATTATTAAGAGAAAATTTGGGAAGTAAAACCGAAGCCATAGATCTTAGGATTCGGTGGAAGATTCGGTTTGTGCTTGACTGAAGCAATATCGAGCCCTGCGTATCTTCCTCACGAGGGAGTATTTCCATCACCCCAACACACTGCACAGCTACGTTACTTACAGATCATGATCAACAACAATACATGAATCAACAACAAGAACAACACCAACAACAAAAAAATCGAACGAGACAAGACACGAGAACGACAAACAAAAAAATCTTTTCTCCAAGTAAAACTCACGAGTGAGTCCCCGAATGGCTTCGTGCAAGTTTCATTCCAATTAACTTTGACGATGGCGGACCAAGGGGAAAGAAAAGGATATTCCGGGAAAGGAGTGAGTGGAAGGGCAGAGGAATGGTCAGGGTACACAGTAGGAGTGAGCTGCTAAAGTTGAGGTTACCATCCTTCACCTGTGGGAGGCTCATCCTAGCCACCACCAGCCACCACACGTGATCATATAACCAAACGCGACGCCACAACAACAAGTGACTTACAACTACCACTAATAACAATAATGATAATGATAATAATAATAATAATAATAATAATAATGATAATAATAATAATAATAATGATAATAATAATAATAATAATGATAATAATAATAATAATAATATAATAATAATAATAATAAGAAGAAGAAGAGAAGAAGGAGTAAAAATCACTCTCTTGGCTCCTCCCGTTCCCTCTTCTAGAAAGTGATAATACAGGAAGGAAGGACCTCCAGCACCCCGCTTCCACTTATGGTAGTCAAGATGTACACCCTGCTGGCGCTACATGGGTTGTGCTCCAGACCCCACTGGTGATAACCCCAGCACTCCTTCTACAGAGCTCCTGAAGCTTCAACACTGCGCTACAATCAGTAGCAAGTGAAACAACGAGAGGAACAGAATGCACACGACCAAAGCATATTATTCATCATCACATAACTGACTTGTTTCCTCGTTTCATGTTGTATATCTTGATTAAAATACTTTGGTAATCCTCTCTTCAGTTATTCCAATATGGCCCACAGACTGAAAAAAAAAAATGTTTGCGGGAAAAAGAAAACGGGTGGGAGGAACCCATTTTGAGAATTACTTGTGTGAACACAACTGACGTATATTTCACTCCAATGTCTTTCATGGTTTGAGAATAATAAAGGAGGAAAGATTTACGGCTTTCCTGAGCCAGTTAAGGGAGGAAAAGTGTTGAAAAAAATAAATGAAAACAGTAAAAATAAAATCACTTGGAAGCTTATGAGCTTAAGACCTTCTGACAGATTTCCATTCCAGCTGAATGTGGCGGACCAGAGGAACGAAAGTTACCACAAGGTGGAACAGACAGAGTGAGAGACATCACTCAACCATCACATGGTAACAAGCAAAACAATAACATCATTCACAAAAACAACAACAACAACAATATTCATTGAATTAGAAAAAAAAGAATTGAATTAAAATCCAGCGTTAATGGATCATAAATCCAGCACATACAGATGATAAACCCAGCTCTGATGAATTACAACGCCGTTAATAACATAAATCCAGTAACAATAATGATATAAAAGTCAAAAAATATATAAAACAGCGCTACATACATCAATATATTTTGCCCTGAAATTAATAAAACAACAAAATACATTAAATGAAGTAAATCTAAATACATCTGAATGAATATAAAAGCGGAGCTAATAATATAGCCAACGACTCACTGTCCACACCAGAGCAAGAGTGAGAAGGTTGTGTTGTGACACCAGAGACTGGAGTCTTCTGCTCCCACTAACTGAAGACTGTGTGTGTTCTGGTAACACTGAACACGAAGACTATTTATATAACGTATGAAAACCATGAGAAAAAGTTAATTATCTTAGGAGCTTATTCGAAACATATATTACTAATAATTATCTATGTCTAAAGTGGATAAATGAAAACTGCAGTCAGAGACACGTCAAGATCTGCTCCGTTGGTACGACTATTTTGAACCATATTTCTATATTAGAACCACAGAAAATGGGATACGATTCACTAAACCGTTAATTCGAATCGTTTCGTGCTTCATGAAATATGAATCATGAATTTCTACCACAAAAAAACAGGATTCACATCACTGAACTATAATGTCGATTCTTCTCGTGGTTCGTAGGGAATGAACAACAGGATTGGAGTACATATAACGGGATTCGAATCACTGAGCCGTGATCTTTAATCGTTTCGTGGTTCACACAGGACAAACCATACCATGGAACAGTGTGCTGCCATCAATGCTTTGGTCACCGTTGCGCTGCACCTACCCAGTGGTGACGTAACTGGGAGGAAGACTCTGTTAGCTCGGCACTGCAGCTGTCATATGACAGGCTGTCATGTCACTGACGAAATGTTTCACCAGAGAGAGAGAGAGAGAGAGAGAGAGAGAGAGAGAGAGAGAGAGAGAGAGAGAGAGAGAGACCGGATTGAGCTGGAAGAGAGACGGCTTTAAAAAGTCGGGGGACTAAATTAATTGGTACTGAAATAATTGACTCGAGGCATCACCAATGTTAAGTGAGTTCTGAGAGACTGAAAACTATTTTCCGTAATTGTTTTACCTTCAGATAGATAGCGAGAGTTGCTGATTGGCTTAAAGCCATCCCGGACATTCGGTCTATTACTTTTAATGGAAACCACTTCACAGTACCGTATGTTACTGCAGCTAACCCCATCCCAGGTGAGGATAAATTGTCATCTCAACCACATGGTAATCCCATATGGGATGAGGATTGATTGTCATCCCGACTAAAGGGTAATCCCAGACCCAGTGAGGATTACTGGATTATCTTGCCCAAAATCCTGCTAGTAGACCAGATGTGTTTTTCTTCGCAGTCTGTTGTTGTGTTGCCTTCCAAAACCCACGGAGCATCGCAACCATACTCAAGCAAAGTTGTCTTGCATCAGCTGTCATTCAGACTCGAACACATTACTAAAGAATTATCCACATTTATTCCAATACACTGTAATGGGATTTTTCTTACTTTTACAATCTGTTTCGAAAATGTTAAACACATTTAGATACATCATTGGCAAACTGCAGGTTAGGTCGTTCATATCAGACCATTCACACTTCTCATTTCTAACCACTGGCTAAAATCCGTTGAACGATTTTCTATAATTGTTTCAGATAAATTCTTAATGATTCTAATAACGGAACATTTAGAATCGGAACACTGAGATATGTTTGTAAACCCAATGAAGGAACACTAGCTTGCGCCAACACGAGTAAAGGTTGTGGAACACTAGCTCTATATATGGCCATGATGCTCAACCTCAAGTGGCCATTCATACGTGAATTCGGACACACAAATTCCCGGTGTTGCAACGACATTTTCACAAAGACGCAAGTGTCTATCCATCCAGGCACAAGAGAGACACGTCCTACGGCAATAAGCAGTGTAGTGGATCATAACAAGAGATGCAGCAGCTGTGAAGGTGAGCATTTACTGAAAGTGATATCCTAAAACGTAAACAATCTCTCATGTTCGTACTTCGTCTCACTGTAATAAAACCTTCCATCATTTGGTCCAGTCCTGATGTCTATTATAAAAAAAATCGTTAATCTTAAAAGGCACTTCCGTAACCCATTAAAAGGGCAGCCTTACCTTACACTGCCCTGCATTACCTAACACTAACCTACACCACCTGACCTGACCTTACCTTACCTTACTTAACTTACCCTACACCCTCCATCTCTCCCTAACCCTTCCACCTGTTCCTGTATCCCATCCTTCCTCAGCATCTCTCTCTTTAACTCCAATCTCTTTCATTTCCTCCACTCACTCATTTTTTCTCATCCTTCCGTCTGCCTCCTCTTTTTAACCCTCGTCTCTCACATTCCCCCTCCCGACTCGATCCCCCTGCCCTCCTAACCTCTCCTTATAACGGTTCAGCTACGTATAGTGGTGGTCTGATCTCGTTTCCTTTACAAATATGGACCTCCTCATACGACCCAACCATCGAAAATCACTGAATATTTCTTTAGCCCTTTCAGATACCTCAGTCGTCCTCATATGTTGAAAAGGTATAAGACTTGGCTCGCAAGTCTTAAAAGGCAAAGGCAAAAGCCTGAGAGTCTCCAGCAAAGGGTTAGGGACTTCAAATATCTGTCTTTCATAATCTGGTGGATTTGTTCAATGGCTTAAAGAGATCTTTTGTGGTCAAGTGATGGTTAAATGAGGGTTTCAGAGGCTGAATGGGTTGCCTCAGTTACTAAATGTTTCAGGTCAGTGACCAGCTCAGACAGCTAATCACATTAAACTGCAAACATAAATCAAATAAGAACCAGACAATCAATCAATCTTCTTTTATCTCGTAATGAAGCGAATCAGCTGATTACCGGAACATTAAAATGAACCCACTTAAAGGGACCAATTATAAACCCACATCCGGATAACAAGTCATCCTGCATATGGTAAAATCTCAATAACGTAGAAATAACAGGATTTTTTATGCTTATTATCCGTAAAGTACGAATTCCCTGGCCATTCAAAGGATGTTTTACGAGTCCTGCAGGACGTAACGAGCCACACGGTGTACATACTAAGTTTCCACAGGACGTACATCAAGTCCTACAGCACAGGGCAGAAGGACGAGGCATACTGGACGTAAAAACGAATCCTGCAAGACAGCAACGAGTTCTAAGGACGTAACAACGATCACAGTGATTATAATTACTAATAACAATCATCATAATAATCAAGAAATTACATATATCGACCAACAGGGCAAGACCCAGAAGTCAATAGCACATCTTGGGTTTACTAAACCTAGTTTACCAGGTAAACCATACGTGATTTTATACAGGAACTTTATTCAAATTAACATGATTTTATACGGGAACTTTATTCATATTAACATGATTTTATACAGGAACTTTACTCAAATTAACAAGTCTATCTATTCATTCAAACCAACAACTATCTATATGTAATAGCATACATGTAGAGATGGATAGACTGATAAATAGCCATCCATGTGACTCAAATATTCATGCAGGAATGTACGCCACGAAAAACAGTGAAAAACAAGTGCATAAAGAAAATTATTTGCATCAAGAACGATTAATGTTATGATCTTCACCCGGCACACGGGTGCCAACCTTCATATAAAAATGATTAATATATATAATCATTTCTAACTGGATACGAGCCAGCCACGAGTCGATCTGTGATCAGGGATTTTGATTTTGATTCTCAAGAAGGTTTCATGGCAAAGACCGGATGAGGGGGGGACACAACCCGGGGGGGGGGGGGGGGGGACGGCCGGGGCCCGGGAGGGTACGGTGGAGCCCCAGTGGGGAGTGGGGGCGTAATCCGGTCCAGGAAAATGTTGTTACGTCGTCAGAAAGTGGAAAACCGGGTCACTCAGAACGAAGCTGAATGAGCGGGGAAATGAGCTGGTAGAGTCTCTCAAAAACAGACCCGAGGAGGAGAATCTCTCAGCATGGCTGAGGGACGAGGTGAGCAGGACACAGGACAAAACAGCTTACAAGGACAGTAGAACAGCCTAATATAGTGGTGGGCCGGCAGGGCCAGGTGCACACGACATACAGAGGATTAAACATGACAGACACACGGAGCTACTGGAGAGGCTAAATATTACGTTATAAAAAGAGCAGAAGCTAATGAGGAACTGACGAACCATTACATATGCTGGAGGCAAGAACACAATGACACAAAAGAGGGTGTGGGAATTTTTACGAGAATGAGACGATACGTAAAAATTTTGGAAGGCTCTGGAAATGAAGGAAACTCCCGAGAGATGGAAAGAATGAGAAGAAATGAGAGAAACACAATGATGGAAGAAGATGGGAAGACTCGTAAAAGTGATTCTTAAACTGGACGAGGACGAGAGGAGGATGAGCATGGAAAAACACGACACATGACAGTCTGAAAATGAAGACATGTCTCAGGAAGCTGTGGGCAGGATGACGTACGAGGATGCTTCAGGATGCAACACTTGCCAGTAAAGATGTCACACAAGGTCATGACCCCGTAGAAGGTCATGACCCCGTAGAAATGACGTCAACACCTAGCATGGGAACAACGATAAGATAACCATTTCTACACTGGCAAAGACTTGCACACTGAATTTCAAATCCTGCCGCCTGAGATATCTTGATATAGATGTGTGTGTGTGTGTGTGTGTGTGTGTGTGTGTGTGTATGTGTGTGTGTGTGTGTATGTGTGTGTGTGTGTGTGACACTGAAACAAATATTGAAGTGAAAATTGTTGGCCAATCACAAACATCATCCAAAACTATCATATCATTATCATTATTGTTATCACTATCATTATCAAAGTACAGAAAATGGTATGATAGTAAGCCTCTTACACCGCCCTGAGTAGCACTAATGAATTGTTCATAAGCTTTGTCAGTACAACATAACTAACCACAGAGACTGAACGAACACAAAGCGAAAAGTTACGTATATCCTTTTGTGAGAATATTGTCAGTGTTCATCATCAGGCCGGTGTCAACCTGTCATAATACACATAAGAAGCAGCATTCTAGACCGAAGCTAACACGTCACCCGTCCAGCTAGACAAGTGAGCAGCCGTCTGGACCAGTGTTGAAACCCTCCTGTCTATGAGACAGGTGGGTTTCAACACGTGACGTACCTTCACGACCATAACTTGTCACCACCCATCTGTGGGTCCTGTCTGGGCGTCACCCTCACCTCTGATAGTGCCAATCATCGCTTAAGAGGCGACACTGGTGGTGGAGGAAGGGCTAGCCAGCCGACCTCGAATGAGACACTGTGGCATTACATCAAGGTCGAGAGCACGTGTCATGTTAAATGGTTTCTATAAATATAATCACGTTCTCTCTACTAAACCAGCGTGTACTACCCTATGACCACAAATGAGGCAAAATCATTTTTTTGTATAATCTATCACGAAAACAAAACTATAGATGTAATATATAAACAACAAGAAGAGCAATGATAATAATAACATCAACAATATCATCGGTGCTTACAGGAGAAAAATACATGAAAATATCCGAGAATCTCGTCATAAGTGTTCAGAGTGGACAGAGTGGTATGATGGTAGTGGAAGGAGGTGGAAGGAGTGATGACTGGGAGTGTGCCTCACCAGGTTGGTCTGTGTTGACCACCTGTTACCTTCTTCATACTACCTAGATAAGAACACTTGTCATTACTGAACGTTGAGCAAACCTTACCTCCTTCTACATCCTCAAAGTGACACAAAAAGCGACAGTTTTCACTAAATACGCAGGACGAAGTGCCTTCACACACCACACGCCACATACGTCACCTTTTTACTGCGAACCAATAAAGACTTCAATTGGAGTCACTAGCGACGTGCGCGGCTTCGAATCCAAATTGCTGAGTCTGGTGCCGCCGGAACCCCAAGACTCGGAATTGGCTGTAATGGCTGAACGATCCCGCTGACCATTTGGGCCGGGTCTGGGGTCGATTGTTTTGGGCCTGCGACACACTAAACCCCTTACTGTCTTGAACCGGTGGCATTTTGAAAGCTGATGCCGTACCAACCTCGCGCGAATCTACGAAATAATGAGTCTGTTCAAGTGTTGTGAACCTACGGCACGATGAATCGCTCTACTGTTGAGAGGTCAAGAAACAATAAACCTCTCTGGTGTTGTGGGTTCATGAAACAATGAACCCCACCAGTGTTCTGAGTTCATGAAACAATAAACCCATCCTGTGGTGTGGCTTCGTAGCACAATGGATCCCTCCAGCGATGAGAGAATGACAGTATAATGAAGTTCTCAGTGTATTGTGGACTGACAGGAAAGCGACAGTCTTCAGTGTGTTAAACTAACGAGACGGTGGATGCGCCTTCCCCTTTGAGAAGCAGTCGTCAGGTACAATGGCAGAGAGAAGTCCTAGGACGTGCCTGAAGCCCGGGACACGCCTGAAGTCCCGAGACACGCTTGAAGTTTCAGTGTCGCAGTACACACACGCCGGGTCGAAGCTGTATCGAGGCTACAGATCGGTACAACTCCAAGTAGGTGTCTTCCAGGAACTGTCTCTGCCTCCTGACACAGAGGATCCTGTACTAACTTCTATCTATTCATCTCTATGTATTCATCTACTTTTTATTCAACCATTTATCATTCATCCAGTAGCAGGCAGGAAGGAAAGTTGCACCAGCGAACAGTGAGACACAGAGCAACACGCTATCACTGTGTTTCCCATGTAAGCAGACCTTGCCTTACTCCACACAGTAAGTAAGAAGAAGGACGTCTTTATGATTCAAACGTCGTCAATTATACGGCAGAGAGTATAATATATAAAACATATATATATTCATTTATCTATACGTTATAAGGTATAAGTCTGGGGTATAGAGAATGATGTTTTCTGCTTGTCATTGTGACGTAAGAGGGACGACTGATGGGTGAGGACTTACGGAATAATATGATGATTATTTTCACAACAATGACATGGAAATCGACGGTAGAACACGGCACGGGAGGACAATGAACGATGGAGGGGAACAATACGTTAGCTTGACGCTCAGGAATGGATGTGGTAAAACAATTGGGCGTCGAGGTGGAGCACCCGATGTGTGGTGGATGGCGAGAATAACCCACGGTAAATACAGCGTTTTTTTTTCTGATCTTTACACTTCCAGAGTCCCCAACAACAACAACAACAACAACAACAACAACAACAACAAGGACAACAAGAACAATCCACTAGATTCTCTAACCCCCACAACCCGTCCCTCCAGTCAACAACCTGAAAAGAAATTCTGAATTTTAACTCGAGCCACCTTGACCTGGACCGAGACCTGGACTCCAGCCACCTTGACCTGGACCGAGACCTGGACTCCAGCCACCTGCACCTGACCTAGAATCCTGTTACCTGGACCTGGACCTGGACACCTGCCAGCTTGAGCCCAGACTTCAACACGCAACAGTTTTTCAAAGGTCGACTTTCACCAAAAACAAATTTTCCAAAGGTTCTCAAAGACGATTACATGATGAACGACGTCTTCCATTAAGTCATCCCTTCCATCTCTTTGATATATATATATATATATATATATATATATATATATATATATATATATATATATATATATATTTTTTTTTTTTTTTTTTTTTTTATACTATTCGCCATTTCCCGCATTAGCGAGGTAGCTTTAGGAACAGAAGACTGAGCCTTTGAGGGAAATCCCCACTTGGCCCCCTTCTCTGTTCCTTCCTTTGGGAAATCAAAAAATGAGAGGGGAGGATTTCCAACCCCCCGCTCCCATATATATATATATATATATATATATATATATATATATATATATATATATATATATATATATATATATATATATATATATTCACCACAATGATCTAGGAGTCTCCAATATCTTGGTCTACCACAAACAGCTTAAGAGGATCTAATCGTCTATTGCTGTTTAGATTCCTTTGTATCACACCAGAACGTCTGGTAAGGACGAGGAGCTCCCCTGAGCCTGACCCAGTCGAGTGCTACACATCAGCCATTTAACATATTGGAAACGATTGAAAAGATAAACGAAAGATTCTTCTTGAACTTTCAGCGGCCGCCAAGAACTTTAAGAATAAAATCCGTGACCTTAAACCAGGTTGTTTAGACGTCAAAGTCTGGGAGGATTTCTTCTTTACCATAATCCCCCCCCCCCCCCCACTCTCTCTCTCTCTCTCTCTCTCTCTCTCTCTCTCTCTCTCTCTCTCTCTCTCTCTCTCTCTCTCTCCACTGAATAAACCCCCCATTCTCTCACCACTGTGTTCAGTACCGTACCTCCCTCCCCACCACTGTGTTGAGTTCCTTCCTCCTCTCCCCATTATGTTGCGTTTCTCTCCACCTTCTCTCCCCACCGTGTAGAGTCTCTCCCTTCTCTCCCCAGTGTGCAAGGTCCCTCCCCACTGCTTACAATACCATCATTACGCGCCATCTCAAACGTTGTGTCAGTGGACGAATCATTAAGATCGTGGACGGGATCTTTTGTCCACACAATGAAGACTGAGACGATGGTTCTTTCTTTGGCCAGACTGTACCTGCCTGCTGCTGCTGGCTGGCTGGCCATTAAGGAACTGAAATGTGGTATGTATAAAGAAATAAATAAATTGATAAGTGAATAACAAGACAGATAGATAACTGTGTGTGTGTGTATGTGTGTGTGTGTGTGTGTGTGTGTGTGTGTGTGTGTGTGTGTGTGTGTGTGCGTAAAACATATCAGACTATAAAAACTAGAAAAGACGAGAGAGAGAGAGAGAGAGAGAGAGAGAGAGAGAGAGAGAGAGAGAGAGAGAGAGAGAGAGAGAGAGAGAGAGAGAGGCGCAAAAGCCAGTTCAAATTCACTAAATATAATTAAGCAGAGAAATCACTTACCTTAATAGCGTTGCAAAATATTGATTGTGTAAACGAATTTCCCGTCATCATCGGGTGACCTAATTCATTAATTAGATAAACGATCGTTGGGGCGTCATTAGGGTCGTTTAACACCACCAGGGGTGTTCTTGCGAAAGGAATAGTCACAAGTGTAAAAAATATAAACTATATTGCCACGAATATTCTGCTGAGCGGGAAATCCCATTAGAAAGTGCGTATGTAAAAACCTTATGTGTTACGTAATCATTCCAGCCCTTCACATGAGTGAGGAGGGAGCCTCCTCCATCCCCCCTTAATGTATGTAGGTCTCATACATTCCTCCATCACACGTCATCTGGCACCATCACACGTCATCTGGCACCATCAATGTTCGTAAATCTAAAATCTTTGTAAACAATCGATGTAAAAGTGTAAAATGGAGTGGATGTGTTGGACATGAGATGCATGAGGAGAGTTGATCGAGTAGGAAATGATAGCCGGATACAGTTCTAATTATGAACAAAACGCTCCAGTGAACGTCAATATTTGGAAACCATATCTTCCCACTGGGGACAAATAATTATAAACGACATGTTCTCTTGGTCGTACAGATCACAACTGAATATTCATACCACATTTATACCAGCATCACACGCTATGCAAATCCACGGAAAGCAATGTGACGTCGATGTGTTGGTTCCAGGTGGCGATCATGATGATGTCACAGTCTCTAGGCATAGTGAAGGAGTCACCCCAGTTTTCCAGCTCAGGAGCTTCCATTCCCCAGCCACATTTTCCAGGAACCCCCGGAAACCTTGCTTACATGTCTGGAGAGATGAAAAATCAGAACAAAAAAAGGTCTTTGTCGTAATACAATGAGTCAAAGAGCGAGGTAAAGAAACAGCCGTAAACATAGAGAGTTGGCGGCACAGGCTTCCAGTGACACAACGGAAGAACAGAACAAAAGAAGCAAAAGAAAACGTTGAGCGTCGTGTTGCAGGCTGGCGTCCGCTGGTGTAATGTTGTTGTTGTTGTTGTTGTTATCTGATCTTAAACGTTCCCTTCTTCTGGCCGGGAGAACTTCCGGTGGTGAAGTTCGTGATGGAGATTTACCGGGTCTATCCCTCTTACATCCACTCATCCACACCATCTATCTACCTATCCCGTGCCATTTCATTATTCAGTCTCTGTTTCTGTCCCACACAACCCTTGTGTCCTGTCGTGTTCCATTCCGTGGACTAGAGGACCACCGGGAAGCACTCAACGAAAAGTGTGTGTGTGTGTGTGTGTGTGTGTGTGTGTGTGTGTGTGTGTGTGTGTGTGTGTATTAATGACCTCAAGACATTGTTCACTATGATAATCCACTTCTACATCCAAATCCCAACACTAGGTAATCAAACACATACATTACACTCTCCATAATCCTCCATTCTAAACCCAACTGTCATCCCTTTTGGAAGTGATCTAATTACTGTCTTCTGATTGGTCACCTCCACAAAGCCTGTCCTCTGACTGTTCACTTCAATGAAATTTCGCAACTTGTCAAGCAACAGGAGTATCTTAACCGTAACTTGCTAAGCAACAAGATTATCTTATCGGACTTACTTAAGAAAACACTTTTCCGACTAGCTACAGGTACTGTGTAAGTTCTTTCTTACAGCAAAAGAACTGTACAAAAAATTATATAGAAAAATGACAATGACTGGATCATTACATCTATAATATCAATTCTATAAAGAGCTATAACATTAATGTAATTGTCTCAACAGTATTGTATGTATAACATTAATGTAATTGTTTCAAAACAGCTACAGTATTGTATGTATAACATTAATGTAATTGTTTCAAAACAGCTACAGTATTGTATGTATAACATTAATGTAATTGTTTCAAAACAGCTACAGTATTGTATGTATAGCATTAATGTAAATGTTTCAAAACAGCTACAGTATTGTATGTATAACATTAATGTAATTGTTTCAAAACAGCTACAGTATTGTATCAATAACATTAATGTAATTGTTTCAAAACAGCTACAGTATTGTATGTATAACATTAATGTAATTGTTTCAAAACAGCTACAGTATTGTATGTATAACATTAATGTAATTGTTTCAAAACAGCTACAGTATTGTATGTATAACATTAATGTAATTGTTTCAAAACAGCTACAGTATTGTATGTATAACATTAATGTAATTGTTTCAAAACAGCTACAGTATTGTATGTATAACATTAATGTAATTGTTTCAAAACAGCTACAGTATTGTACGTATATCTTCAAGATGATTACATCATATTCTTCCTGGTATACCATATAATTATCTTACTTCCTGAATCAATAACTATATAGAAAAATATCAAATGAAGGCCATTTAACAGCGACTGTGTACCATAATAGTCAGGCCAGTCCATTATCTACCCTGATTGCTTGTTTTGTGCAATAACAAGTCTTAATGGTCTTCTGCACCAACTATTTTATTTTGTGAACAATATTAAGGATTCTGGACAATTTCCCGAAAATATTGGAACATCGATCTTGTTTTTGTTTAATGTATTGATAGAAACAGAAGGATGGGGGGGGGGGGGCCTTTGTCCCCGTTAATAGCCAACAGTGTTGCTCCTGTCATGGCTGTTTTATTGCCCCGATGTCTGTTCCCCATTATCTGCTGTGTAATGACTACTGTTTCCCTAGGAAGGATGGCGATCAATGCCGTTTGTCTGTTTCTCTGTTACATCTCATCACAAAACATAGTGGAATTGTATATAAGCTTCCGTTGGTGTGTACACGTACACATACGTATTAACATAAATCAATAAATCATTATCTAAATTAATGACCCCATCCCTGTAGCCTGTCTATCAAAGAAGTGACTACCTCACAGTGTGTACTGCAGAAGACTTACTGATACTGTTGGCACGGAGACAGACCCAGGAACACATCCACCTCCGATTGTGCAACAGACCAAAGGCCAGCAGACACAGGAAGACCTACAACCCAAACAAGGAACTTTAAATTCAGTCTAGCGGAAAATCAAATTCCGTCTGAACCAACTCTCTGCTGGAACGAGGAGCACCCAGCAACCGGTAATGGATTATATACACGAAAGAATATAAAAAAAGTGACCCCCCCCCCCCCCCTTCCCCATCGTCTACACTGCCTTCAGCTTCGAGCCAACCCAAGACTCTGTCTATGGCAAGAACCTTCAAAAGGTTGAATCCGCAGGCGATCAAGCCACCAAAGCCATTATCCTCAATTATCCAACATTCAGCAGAGAAGACCAATCGATAAGCACACGAGAGACACAAAGGCGCTCACTGTATTTACCAGAAGTGTTCCTTCATCGTGCTCTTCTGGTATTAGTGTTCTTGTGGCTATAGATCTTCTTATCAATACATGAAACACAAGACAACACCACATGTTAGCAGACTATATGGGATGGGGTCAAACCCTCTCTTCCCTACAGCAGAGCTTTAATGTGCTGTTAGAGGCACTCAATCCATTTAACACCATTATATTACAGGTGCCTCGAGAGTAATGGAGGCCTCCATAATAGGTATCCGGGAACCATTATGTGGCAAGAGGGGTGAGAAATGGGTTCTTTAGACCCCAATAAGAACCCTGCCCTTCTCTCCTTCACCAACGCCTGTGATTACCACAAACAAACCCTACTCATGGTCATCTCGTGTGAGAGAAATAATAATGAAAAAAGGAATACAGACATTAATAAGAGCGTGTCAGGTGTTTATAGACCTGTCCCTTAAATATGAAAAGGTTACAGGAAGAGGGAAAGACGAGGGACAGAAGATAATTCCACAGCTTCATTGTTCCAGGAAAGAAAGAAGATATAACGGTCAATCCTCGAGTGACTGGTCTCAATTCACATCCTATGGGAAGCATCAGCCTGTCTTCTCTATACACAGTTATCAACCTAACCCTTATCGCCATGATCCCTCTCATCATCTTGGTCGTTATCATCTGTGTTATCATCTGACATCATCCTCGACTCCTCATCTACAACCAAAAGTAGCATCTTATTCATAAGCATTTTCATCTTCGCTTCATTATCAATAGGACCATCATCCTTATGATACGTCATCCTCACTATAGTTCACTCACCATCATTACATCACCCATACGGTTCTTTCACCATCATCCTTGCAACTATCATCCTACTTTTCCTTTCATCACAAACTGCGCTGTTCATCATCAATCACCATCATCTTCCTTACCGTCATCTTATCCATTTACCAGCATGTTAACCCAGCCGCCCCACCACAAGACAGTCTTCATCACCGTCTACACCTTCCTTCTTCCTCAACAGCTAAACACGCAACACGACACACAAGAAAGGCATGCATCCTTACACTTCCGTTTTCTTTGGAGAAAAAACTTACGGATGAGAGAGAGAGAGAGAGAGAGAGAGAGAGAGAGAGAGAGAGAGAGAGAGAGAGAGAGAGAGAGAGAGAGAGAGAGAGACAGGTGGGGGGGGACCCTTTGTGCCTTGGTTTCCGCCTCTTGCGCCCGAGAGAGATCAGAGAAAAAGATAAGATATACATTTTCTATCTTGTTGATTTTGTTCGGTAATACATCTCAGGATGACGCTCCTCATCTTACCTTCCTTCTAGCTACCCTTCATCAACCTACCTTCCTCCAGCTAACCTTTATCAACCTACCTTCCTTTTAGCTATCCCTCATCAACCTTCCTTCCTTCTAGTGCACCCCTTAACCTCTTACCTTCCTTCTGCTTAATCCCTCACCAACCTGCCTCCTTCTAGCTAACCCTTCGCGACAAGCCTTCCCATCGCCCCCCTTGCCTTCCGCTTCCCCAGATCACCCGTCTGTTGTACGTGACAATACAGCGGTGGTTTTTATGTATAGCCTGGTTGTGATTGACTTGTGCGTGTAGGGGTATTGGTGCTGACACAAGGGTAGGGCAGCGCAAGGCAGGGTACGGAAAGGTTAGGTAAGGTAGGCTACGGGAGGCTACGATTGAGTCATTGAGATGGTTACTTCAAGCCATGGGAGAACTGGTGAGGTTTTCCACGGAGCTCCACATGGGGTTATGGAGAAAGTAAAGTGGTTGTGATGGGTTAATAGAGTGGTTATGGTGAGGTTGTAGTGGTTGCGACGAAGATGGTCAGGCTGGCTTACGATGGACTGCTGGTTATGTCTATCTAGATAAGGGTAGAGCACTGGAACTAAGGAGAGATATCGAGGCGAAGCGCGCACATACACTCACACACACACACACACACACACACACACACACACACACACACACACACACACACACACACGGAGACCAGTGGACGTTATAAGGAAACACTGTGAAAATAACGAAAAACAGATCATTAATCTGGGAACTCCGGGAATTCCTTGGTCTCTTCTGGCGATAAGAGCAGAGTGAGGTTACAACGAAGCTACTCAATCATTATACGAGATAATGTCTCCGTCAAGGAAGTCTCATCTTCACATCCTGTCCAGCTTCCCTCAAAATCCAGTCATTTTCAAGACTTGGTGATGATATGTACCCCAAGACTTGGTGATGATATGTACCACTCGATATGTCGTCTTGATCATGGGAAAGTCTTGTTGATATCATGAACAACGTACTCCAGTCATGTCTAAGATCATCATGCTCGACCTGCTCCGGCACAGTTCAGGAGACTGCTACACTCTTCATCAATTCTGTTTCCAGATCAATCTTCAATTCTTCCTTGCAGGACAACCAGTCTTCCATCGGCAGCCCCACACAGGTGGAGGGATATTCCCATCACGTCTTCGTCCCATCGTCCCTTACTAAACTTCATTGTGATAAGAAATTCCACCACATCATCATCTTCCATATTCCATCACTTTTAACGAGGCCCCATATCTTGGGCCATGGATTCAATATCACCCTCAGGTATATATCAGGTAACTCCCACACTCCATATCAAGTATATATCAGGTAACTCCCACATTCCATATCTACAAGTAAAGAAATAACAGTCCTGGACGGGTCATTTCTCGATATTTATACCATGGATTCTCGTGTCTTCCTCCTTATCATTGTAAACACATTACTTGGCGAAACTGGCAACGTGTTCCTGAATTCTATCTTTATTGTTTCAGGAAAAATATATAAACATCATTTGTGAAGGAATTCCAATACCTGATGTTGTAAAGAAAGGCGAAGCTCTCAATGGCACAGTCAGTGCTTGAGAGAGAGAGAGAGAGAGAGAGAGAGAGAGAGAGAGAGAGAGAGAGAGAGAGAGAGAGAGAGAGAGAGAGAGAGAGAGAGAGAGAGTAAAGCAGGAGAGGAAAGAAGCAAAACCAGAAATCCATTTCAGGGGATGAATTTCAATCAGTGGCCCCAGTCATGAACACAAGTGCAGGTAACCTGAGCAGAGGACGCGCGCTCACTCACGTGAGGTAAGAAATGTCTCATATGAGGCCCTTCTCACAGGAGACGTTTCATGTGAGGCCCTTCTCACAGGCAGATGTTTCATGTGATGTTCTCACAATGGATGTGATGTTCTTCCTACGACATGGCCCATGTGATGTTCTTCCCATGATATGGCGCATGAGATGCCATGCATGAGCGTTGTATGTGCCTGTGACGTCCCAGCCATGACTGAGTACTGTATCTTTCCTGTTACACATGATAATACATCTAACAATGAAACCTAACATTCTGTGAGCATTATCATATGCACCTAAGTTGTGTTACCGGACTCCGCCTGCTTGAGGTTACACCGCGAGTGAAAAGTCATCAACGGCGAGGCTGCTCCATCGTCATTTGACAACACAGGAGTACGGTCTCGTCTGAAAACTTCTCGCTTCAAGGGAGTCCACTTGTCCCAGCTACTGCGCGTGGCGCAACCCTGGGTAACACCAGGGCCACTTAAGAAAAGGTTCTTGCGGTATTTAAAAGTAAATGAATCAATATAATAAACAGGTGATGTTATCGTATTTTAGGTCATTAATAATGATAACTGCAATTTTTTTTTATTCATTTACTTCCGATAATGGTTAATAAAGCATTTTATATTCAAAGTAAAATGTCTATTGCTACTTTTCATTAACTATTAACATATTTGTAAAGTAGAAAAAAAATTCTAGGTTGGGATAAGATTAAAAAGTGTAGATATTCTCATTAGTATTCAAATGTATGTAATTTGCATGTAATTTGAATGCATTGATTTTGGCGAAATAAAGGCAGGAGAGAGTGAATTCTGACGTGGCTGGTGTCGACAACATGCCCAAAAAAAATGTCTGTTATATCAAGATCTGTGGAACACTGCTAAAAGAAATAGCCTCTTTACGTATGTATACTGACAGTTCAAAAGCTCGTGGGAAAAACCAACTGCAGTAGATACGAAAGACACAGAACTTTCTTTGGAATTATCTTTTGATCCACACAAGACAGCAGAGCGCGGTTGAGACAGACTGATGTAGTGACACAACTGGTCAACTCTGGAGGGGGGGGGGGATCAGATGAAGGAATGACATAGACATTACTGAAAACCGGATACAACGGAATCACTTTGCGAATGTAGGTGGCTTCAATGAATGTCCTTGGCCTCACTAGACGAATCCAAGTAGTTTGTTAAGTTTGAGAACCACTTTATATTTACAAGTGTGTCTGAGGACCACTTTATATCTATAAGTGTGTTTGAAAACCACTTTATATTTATAAGTGCATGTTTCACTTGAACACACAAGTTATGGGTGGAGGAGAGTTGTCCCAAGGCTGTGTGGACCTGATCCATCCCACGATTATGGAAAGGTTGATGATGATAATGATGATAATGATGATAATGATGATAATGATAATGATGATGATGATGATGATGATGATGATAATATATGATGATGATAATGATAATGATGATGATGATGATGGTACATGATGATACACAATAAGAACAGCGTTCACTAAAAACATTAAAATGTTTACGTAAGACACATGATACATGTTATTTTCCCACGGTCTTGTTTTGTCTCTTGTCTCGTCTATTTTTGTTTTAGAGATAAATTAGTGATACATACAAGTTTGTAAATACTGATCTGTGTGGTCAGCGTTTAAAACTAAACACGAAATGGCACAGAAAACAATGTCTTTATTTTCGAAAGCACACCACGCTCTTGGTCGCCTCCCATCAGACAATTAGAGGCATTTGTTTTTGATGAGGTGGTTAGGAGGGGAAGAGAGAGGGGCTGGACAGAGGAAGGTACAGATGAGGAATGGTAGATAGTTATGCAGTGGACAGATGTATGGTGGAGGGCTTTACCAGGTCTGTTGGTCGTGTGATAGATACGTGGATCTTGATTTCGTATTTATATACCCTTGGCAAACTCGTGTTTGTGTGTGTGTGTGTGTGTGTGTGTGTGTGTGTGTGTGTGTGTGTGTGTAAATAGCAGGTTAGCTGCGCTAATCAGCGTTAATTGTGTATAACGATGGATGGCTGAGGCCTCGCTCAGAGCTCTGAGGCTCCCTGGGAACCAACTGTGCTTCACATTCCTACTAGTGTCCTAGTCTTGGGTATGTGCATAGCTCATGTTTCTGTTGTCTTCTAGCTTCAGCCATGCCTTCTGTGTTGCTTCCCTTACCTCCCTACCTTTCTCCTTACCTACCTACCTACCTACCTACCTAACTACCTACCTACCTACCTACCTACCTACCTACCTCCCTACCTATCTACCTACCTGCCTACCCTCCCTTACCGCTGCCTCCCATGTGATGAGTTACACTAGGCCTACCTACCTGTCGGTGTAGCAAGTGTCCCAGGCCTTGTACCTCGTCACCTGCCTCTAGTAGGGTAAAAGGTTCGTCTCTAAACTGTCCAATGATCCGGTAAACACTGCTAGTAACATAAAGGTTTAAAAGCCTAACTGAACGAATAGAAAGTTCAAAAGACAGGACACCATGAGTCAAGAAAGTACAGTACAAACAGGAAAATAGGTAATTACACACACACACACACACACACACACACACACACACACACACACACACACACACCACATTAAGAGATGGGGCAACACGAGTGTATAATGCTCTCTAATACATAGTGATGTCACTAGTGATAGCTTATAGTTGCCTCTTCGTGAATAACACAACTAAATTACAATTTACCCCTTAACCCCGACCGTTAGATATGATGGGACGACCTTTGACCTGACCTTTAAAAGGTCTGGTAAAAGACCAGGTCATCATACCCATAGTTCTACCGTCGACCACAAGGCTCGTAACATCGTGTTAAAGGAGTTTAAAGTCATATAATCACGTCAACTTAGAAGTTTAAGCTAATTTACCAAATCGAGAAGTTCAGCAGGAGTCGGATGAACAAAGAAGTTTGTCCAACTTTCATCCTTTTAATGGCTTCATAAATCTCAAGAAAGCTCGTGGAACCCGAGAGAAGGACTTACATGAAATAAAACCTGCAACATCTGACGTGAAATACTTCATTTATAAACCATAACATACGTACATGCACTTCTACATGATCAGGATAACAGAAACTCTAAGGTTGTAGATATTTTATAATAACTAAATCTTCGTACAAAAAGCTGCCTGAACGCCCAGGATCATAAATGGTAATTACAAGGAGAAACAACACGAAAAATGAATCGAAATCTTAAAAAAGTTAATAATGGTCAGTAGAAACGTGACACACTTAATGTAGCTACTTAGAAAAGTTATGACTTACTTATAAACACTTCAGTTTACTTAAAAGAGTAACTCGGTGAGATGTTAAGTGCCTGTAATCATACCTTTAATGGGGTAAACTGAAGATTACTTGATGGACGACGAGTTTCAAGAAGCTCATATTTGACACAAACGTGGCCACACACGCAGCTGAGAGAGTCACTGCACGTCAAACCTACATTCTTCTTCATCTTTGTCTCCTGCATTACTTTACTATCTCTCTCATTCCTTACCCTTCGTATCGTTTTCACTTTCTAAACCTCAGAAAAATCTGTCTCCACTGACCCTACACTTTTCCCCGCTCATTCCCAGTCCATTTGCCCAGGCTTCATTGGCTTACACTGGAGAAAGCAGAGCCATGTTATCCAAGAACTCCCTAACATTTGAAGAGCCAGGTCCATCGGTCCCAGGATCCCACAGCTCTAAGCCTCCTGACTTTTCAACGTTCAAGGGCACAGAGCAGACATTTCCCCCTTCATGATCAACTCATCTTGGAGAGTGAAACTCTGGGGCGTACCTGATGGGTCAGGCAAAAGGTTACAGCGTCATAACCAAGCGTCGTATCCTCGTGCAAAAACGGTCGTACCGCAGAGCTCTTCATGTGTACCGACGTGTTCAAAGGTTGTACTGTCGTACCGAAGAGGTTACAAATCCATTACTACAGCGACATCCGCATATCACATACCCACATCACCTTTTTTCCATCCCTTACTTTTCTCGCTGCTATATCTGCACCATCTACCGTCCTGGACCTAAGCTCAAACCCACTTCTATCTTCCCACAGTAATCGAAACATCAAACCTCTGTCGTAACTCTTCACCCTCAGCCACAGCTTCACCCATGCTGCAGGGCTAGGTTCCTACAACACCTGTAATGCGTTCATTCACTCAGTATAAATCATGTATACACACTGTTTCTGCAACATTAAAGGGACCATAATTCTAAAATCAAACATCCTGTATGTCATCACAGATTCACGCAATATATTCATTAGGTCTACAGTACCTCTTGCAATGTGTTGTATTTTTTATTCAACAGCCTACTGTATTCCTCACTCCTGAGGCTGTGTATGATTCCCCTTAAGCTCTATGTTATTTCTAAGAACTTGCGATTCTTTTGTACACACAGGTCGACCCGTTTCCCCTACGGTGCTGTGGTACATTCTCCTCACTGTGTTCACACATACTACATACAGTAAAGACACTTCCACGCCATCTAGGCTCCTCACCACTGACATTCTGTAGCCATTTGGTCCTTTCCAGAAGATTTGCCATTCCCTTTTTGTTCGTCTTAATCCCTGTTCCATACTAGGTCTTCCTGGAACATCCTCACTAATCTCCCTGTGCTACTTACCTTTCTAGTCTAGACCCAACAGCTTCCCTCCCTTTCATCTCTATATACAAAAATCTATCTGCACCATCTGCTACGAATATCCTTCAGCTTCTATAGCCGCTTTATCTGCCATTCTTAACCTACCCAGAGAACTCCACATCTGTCTGCATTAATCTTAATGCACAGGTTATATAAAAAGGCATTCACAAATCTAGAATCTAAAAACATGTAAGTTGTAAACAAGACTAAGATGAATGAAAAAAAAAGTCGGTAGGATGATATTTCATTGAGGAATCATCAGCCATGACGGCCTTGTGAAAGAGGATGAACCACCCACAGAGGAATTATAACGGAGGATGAACCAGCCACAGAGGAATTATAACGGAGGATGAACCAGCCACAGAGGAATTATAACGGAGGATGAACCAGCCACAGAGGAATTATAACGGAGGAAGCACCAACCTGCATAAGAGAAGGAAAACTGACTGGATCCAGCAACACAAACATCACAGCCATAATCAGCACAAATAACGCAAAACGAGAGCACAAACAAATACACAACACTACCACATCCACCACCCACAAAGGACAATCAACAAAACAAAGCACTGATCACTAAATGAAACACTAATCACATAACAAAGAACATCAAACGAAGCTTCATCTTCAATATCCTTGTCACGTCAAGAGAACAACAAAAACAACAAAACAACAAGACAATTGCATAATACACCACCACGACAAACCCCTCGGTAATCTGAACAACTTGGCTCACTGCCCTCAGTAACTTGACTTGCTTTATAACTTCAACAACTTGGTTCGATAATATCAACAACTTGTTCGATAATATCAACAACTTAGCCCACTGACACAGTAACTTAGCCATGAACCTCTACAAACTTAACTCACTGTTCTCAGTATCTTGGATCAATAATAGCAACAACTTAGCTCACTGCCTCAGTAACTTGGAAATGACCTCAACAACTTGGCTCATTGCCATCGAGAACACAATCTGATAATCTTACCAACTTAGCATAGCAGTTTCCAAGGCAAAGTTCAAGAGACTTTGCAACTTTGGTCAGAATTTTCAACTTTCTTGCGTGACCTCAACAGCTTTTTCCGTGCGCTTCAAAAACTTAGTGTTCCATGTTTCAAAAACAAGGAATAAATCCCTATTTGAGTCCAACGGTACGACCCCGAAGCACAATGGTACGACCCTTGACTACAACGGTACGACCCTTGACTACAACGGTACGATCCTTGACCACAACGGTACGATCCTTGACTACAACGGTACGACCCTTGACCACAACGGTACGATCCTTGGGTATGATGGTCGTAACCATGTGTCGTACCGTCGTGCTTCAAGGTCGTACCGTCGTGCTCAAGGGTCGTGCGGTCGTGTTGAACGTTCTGTACAACATGGGATGATCATTCAGCGACCAGGTTACATAAGTATATACAGTCATTTTCTGGAACTTGAAAACAAAACATAAAAGTAGGAAACTGGCTCAACAATTTCACCATCCATGCTCTTCATCTTTAATCCCTGGGCTCAATAATTTCATCAATGTGACTTGATGACATCAACAATTTGGGTGATCACACGACATTTACCCAGTAATTTCATCAATATAGGAATAAACTGATGTTTTCCCTCAATAATTCCAACAACTTTTCAACAACTTGTTCCAGTCCTGTGAACAGCCGCTCGGAGATGATGATGGCCCGGCCTTGATCTCACCCTTAAGGGCCAGGATAAGGCCAGCCGGGCCTTCATACTCCAGGAAGGTACCGTCGTGCTCGAGTCGTGCCCTCCAGCTCATGGGACGTACCGTACCTCTCGCAAGGTTAAAAGACTTCAGCAATATAGAATATTTACCCCTAAAAGCTTGGGGCAGTAAAACAACCAGCAAGGATAAAAGCGGCACTCAGGACCCACACTCACTCCCCCTACACCCTCCTCCTCCTCCTCCTCCCCGATTTCCCTCCACCCAACTCCACCCCACCCCACAAAATCCCCATCCCTCTCCCCACCCCCTCACTCCTGCCCCCGAGCTCTGACCTTCCGAAAGTTAACTCCTCAACCCGATGAAGAAGGAACGTCACGAGCTGACTCTCTCTCTCTCTCTCTCTCTCTCTCTCTCTCTCTCTCTCTCTCTCTCTCTCTCTCTCTCTCTCTCTCTCTCTCACCTCCAAGCCTGCGAAGTGTACTACCAGGTACCAAGCGGGGAGGGGGGGGGGGGGGGGGTTCGTGCGCTACAGAGCCACAGCTTCACTACCGGGCGTACGATCGGGAGGAAGGACGGTCGCACGTGCTGACGGACGGACGCAAATAGATGGACGGATGGATGTACAGAACGGAGGTCGGACCAAAACGCACCGTCGTCGGTCCGACGGAGGGTCGGTTGTGCGACGAAAACCACACGTGAACGTACCAGAAACAGACGTGTGTCCCTGAGTGACCTTTCACCTGAGGATACTAAAATCAATAGCAACCTTCCGTGACCACCAGAGGCTCTGACCACACCGCCCCTGGTCTTCATCACACCGCCCCTGGTCTTCATCACTGACTCACCATATATATATATATATTATATATATATATATATATATATATATATATATATATATATATATATATATATATATATATATATAATCTTTTTTACATTTCAATATCTCTATGGAAGGAGTGTGTGTGATTCATAAGTGTACAAAAGAAGCGACAGGTGGTCGAGAAAAAGGTAAAACTTATGATTTTCATCGAAATCCTGGGCAACTTCCCACTACTTATATACGACTCTGGTGGAAGGTTGGTGTTTATCTTTCACTTGCAGCTAAGCTTGACCTTCGACCTTGTAAGATCAGAGATGATGACGTCTCTCCATTACCCAGAAATGATACACGTCACAGTTGTGATACTCATGTTCATACTAGTCTTTTACATTTGGTTGTGGGAAGCAGGCTAACCATGTGTCCTTTGACATTAATCCCCTGAGCACGTTACGGCCCTCAAACACGAGGTTATGACCCTTGAGCACGACGGCGTGCCCTCTGACCTAACTAACCCTTCCGAGCCGTACCGTCGTGATCAACATTCCGACCTTGAAATCATCGTCGGCCAAACGTCAACACAGCCCTGACCCCAGAGCCAGCTGCCACTCACGGCACGATGAGAAGCCGTTATTCATGACCTCTGACCTCAGAACATCAATACCAGGTGGTTTACTCAGCAGGTTTGGTCCCCTCAGCCTCATGTAATGATGAATACACCACACTGAGTCACACTGGCTGTGGGCTTAACCTTTGACCTTTTGGATCTAAATTCAATACCAGTCATCTGCTGCCCTTAACGGACCCATGTAATAAATCCAGAATTAAAAGGTGAATGGAAGGACGATCGGACAGTATTATAACCATAGGACTTTCGTCTGTTCATCCATACACAACTGAATGTGATATAAAATCAATAACTTGGACAGATTTCAAGTTTTCAGTTTATGAACTTCAGAAACTTGGCCAAATACTCTGAGGTGGCTCAAGTAGCTACAATACAACTGCTAAGGAACACGACTTGGTTCATTCAATCACAACAGATTGATTAATTAAATCGAAATTGATCAACTTTCTACAACGCATTGGCTAAGTAAGTTGAAATAGCTCAAGTAACTACAACAGATTAGTTAAGAATCATAAATTGGCTCTCGTACCAACAACAATTTGGTTAAGTAACAAAACTAGAATGAGCAATTTCAAGACCTTGGCCCAGTAACTTGACGAGGCTTAAACAACAACTTCGCTTAACAGTGCAACGTATAGCAACTTGGCTCCACAACTTCAGCGTCTTGCACTTCAATATCTGGAACCCAGGGAACTGAAGCAACGACTTCGCTTCACGTCCTTCCACAAGAATGATGAAGTGCAGACAGTAAATCAATGAATTTAAATATTTTCCATGAATGAGAACAACAGTGAATGAGAACATTAGAATGTCGATCTCAAGGGTCGTACCGTCGTGCTTAAGGGTCGTACCGTCGTACCCAGGGGTCGTACCGCCGTGCTCAAGAGTCGTACCGTCGTACCCAAGGGTCGTACTGTGCTCAAAGGAGTCGTACCGTCGTGCTCAAGGGTCGTACCGTCGTATCCAAGGGTCATACCGTCGTGCTCAAGGGTCGTGCAGTCGAATCCAAAAGGGGCTAAGCAAACCGAACAGAAACGAAAACATTACTTCATCACTGACAAAAGAGGAGAGACTGTTAGGCCTCTTCTGAAAGAAGAATCGCTTCGCTTCACGAAGATCAAATTTGCAACAATTTGCAAAAAGTTTAGGCGGAGATGAAAGCACAATGCGAGCAGAAGGAATGAGCCTATCTTTAGTCAGGTTAATTCATGACGGTTTTCCTGTTTCTTAAGCCACCAAAAGATCTACCAAGTGTCAGCTACCCATCAAAGCAGTGATTCTAGAGGAACTTGACTGTTCGGACAACACCACCTCCTCGCGAGGGCGTGAATGAAGAACCTGCGAGCGATATACACGACGCTCTGGCGACAGGGAAACACATTTACGTGACAGGGTGAGTGATGTCACTCAATACACATAATCCATCCATGAGTTTTCAGCTTGACGCGATACTCTTACGACATGAGGAGATTTACTTACAAACGCTTCCATTTCTGGTTCATTTTCGTCCTTCCATTCTATACAAGAATCACCATCGCTACAATAATGCCCACACACACACACACACACACACACACACACACACACACACACATATATATACACTGTATGTATACGCAGTATAAATTAAGTTTCATGTGATTACATATGACTTGTATCATTGTGTTAATCAAGAAACACGTCTGCCTGGATGAAGGTGATCCTGTCTGGAACCAGACGATCAAACTAGTCGTAAACAAGTCTTCAGGTAACCATCCTCCACAATGGTAGGTGGTCCCTCTAACAGCTTGGGTCAAATGAGACAAAACTGAGACAAATCTTTTCGATTTCTCCCAGACTCCAGTCAACCTTTTCACTGACGTCTTTCAAACCCCACTCCAACCCCCACCTTACAACCACCCCTTCCTACAACAACCCCACACCCACCCACTCCCACATTAACCCCACCCACATCTTCCAACATCTAATCCTCCTCCTGACCCAAAAATCTTTTCTCCATTTCGTCTCAAATTTCTCATTTAATTACTCCACCGTTGTGCCTTTTCTTACAAAGTCTTCTCTCCCTTGTTCTGCCCCTTTCTCTCTTGTCCTCTTTAATACATCAACATTTGCCTCTTCTCTTCAGTATTCTATTCTAACTTTACTCTTCTAATGATTTCTGTTCATATATATATATATATATATATATATATATATATATATATATATATATATATATATATATATATATATGTGTGTGTGTGTGTGTGTATACATTGTGTATGGGGGTGGGTTGCGCCATTTCTTTCGTCTGTTTCCTTGCGCTACCTCGCAAACGAGGGAGACAGCGACAAAGCAAAATATATATAAATATGAATAAATATATATATATATATATATATATATATATATATATATATATATATATATATGTTATACTTTCAATTTTCAACCAACCACAAAGTTCATGAGTAGTTCTCTTTCTCCCATACGTATTCCTCTCGTACCTTCCTCTCTCCTTCTATTCTTATTCTCCAATTTACTCATTTTTTACGTAACCTTTCCTCTTTACTCGCTTTTAATAGCGATGACTGACCTGAAATGATATTTCTTTTTTTTCTATTTTCCTGAGGAAGATTAATGTCTCTCCACGAAAGCTGCTTCTGTGTCCTCTGCCACACAGTAGAGGTTACTGTGGCAGGCATGGGTATATATATATATATATATATATATATATATATATATATATATATATATATATATATATATATATATATCCACACCCCTCATCCACCCCACCTAACACCATCTTGTTGCAGCTGATGGTTTTTGACTCTTCGTGTAAAGCTACCTGTACCACCACACCTGGAAAACTCTCTTTCTTTCGACAGTCGTCCAGTGTTCATCTGTGCCACAGTATCACTGTAGATACGTTATGTGCGACGTCTCGTTATCCTCAAAGATTACCATAACTTTTCTTCTTCTTCCACTTACAGATCTTTCTAGTCTACCACCAAATGTATTCTTAGCAACATCTATCGTTCTAAAATTTCCGTTCCGACAATACCACTATATCTGTCTCTCCTGCTGAAAAAGCATCTCTTTTAAGATATCTTTTCTCCTCAAACTCCATCTTGGATAACTCCTACATTTCTCCACCTCTTGATGCACCGCTGAATAACCCTGTGACCCTCTATGTAATCTCTTCTCGAACATTGCTCTCTAGAAAGCACCCCCATTCTCTGGACACAAGCAAGACGTATGGACTAGATGGCATTCCTCCAACCAATGATTTTCCTTTCTTCAACAACGAGCCAAAAGCAATCACACGGTGGAGGCTCAACATTGTATTCCTTCACTTCCTTCAAATCTCCTCCATCTTTCCTTGCTCGATCTAAGTCTCATCTCGTCACAACTGCCTCTCTAAACTCAGACTTGGACGGGATTTCCCAGTGAGGCAGACGTAACCTGGTTAAGTTTAACGCTTCCAAACCTAAATTCCTTCCTACTTCAATTTTTTTCTGGAAGTTCGCATCGTCTCTGCTGATTGTGTGCTTCCACCGCTTAATATTATAAACACAGTTCGACCCAAGGTAAGATCTAAGCCATACTGGAAACCCCACAGCACATAGATACCTAAGTCGGCCTCTAAGAAACTTACAGTTTTGCAAAGACGCAGAAAATTCTTCCCTCTTGAACAGATGCCCTGAGTAACTACCTTCACATCTGTGGAGGTTCCAGCGCGACATACTTACTGAGAGAGAGTCGAGTCGAAAGTAATCCTCCGACTTACCAACACTCTGAGTCTGACCTCAGACCTTGAGCCGCTTTCCTATCACAGATATATTGGTTTCCTCCTCTCCTCCATACATACCAATCCGATTTCTGCTCCCTAGAGCTGGCTGCTTGTGCGTCCCCCATCGTTAACTACATCACATAATAACCGGCAAGCCGCTGCGCCACGCGATTACTGCGCTGCCGTTGACGACTCAAAGGTGACATACCGTTGTGATGTTTAGTTTCTTTCCTTACACCACCAAGCTTTGGAACTCTCCACCCTCTCATGTCTTTCTGAAAAGTTATAACCTGACCTATTTCTATACCTTTATTTCTTCAGTTTTTTACCTTTTTGAGTTTCCCCTAAGGTCGGGCCTGGCTGAAGACTTGTGTTACCGTCTAGAATCTTCAACATTAAAAAGAAAATGGGTCACAGAGACGCATTCCCACACTTTGTGGTGCATTCCTCAGCATTAACGCCCTCTCTTATACACACACACACACACACACACACACACACACACACACACACACACACACACACACACACGAATTAGCAGAGAAACTCTGTGGACAAGGCGACTGAAAATCCCAAACTGTTCCGTAAGATGGTCAAGGTATCCAGAGGCTGCGCGTGGCAAGGTCTGGCCTTGTAGCTTGGTTTATTCATACTTCACAACGACTGACGTCATGAATGAATCACGATGACGGAAGATGCTGAAGTTCTCAGAAACGTTACGAACTGCAAGGATTGCATCAACTTACAAAGAGGCTTGGGCAAGATGCATGGGTAGGTCAGACACGCGGTTCATGAAGCTCAGGCAAATGCAATGCAATGAATATGTGACACAGTAGAGGAAGGCCTCACTATGGTGACCATCTGCTGAGAAACAACCCGCTTACTTGTGTGTGTGTGTGTGTGTGTGTGTGTGTGTGTGAGAGAGAGAGAGAGAGAGAGAGAGAGAGAGAGAGAGAGAGAGAGAGAGAGAGAGAGAGAGAGAGAGAGAGAGAGAGAGAGAGAGAGACAGGTACACAGTGCTCCCAACATTTCAATTTTTCTTTCTTGTTTTCTCGGAGTTCCAGCAATTTGCTGTCCGTCCAGCACTTTCCTTCCCTGGTAACTCAGCTTTCGTTCCTTTGTCAGTCTCATTAGCCGGGAGCATATAGCCTCGTGCACTCAGCCCACCTCTCGAACTCTGCCACACATTCCTTAACCCGGGCCGTCTCCTCCCCTGTGGTGACCCTGTGGTGACCCTGTGGTGAGTCTTGTTCGTAGTATTTTAGTTTTCCACTTACGTTAACACTAATCCATCCTGGTTTACTCCTAATGTTCGATTGCCAAAAACCCTCTCAAGTAGCACTATATCATATATATACTCATAACACTCTCTCTCTCTCTCTCTCTCTCTCTCTCTCTCTCTCTCTCTCTCTCTCTCTCTCTCTCTCTCTCTCCCTCTCCCTTTACCTTCCCAGATCCCTGATGTGTTCGTGGAATCCATCACCATATCTACCAACACGTTCTACCATCTACCTGAAATACTCCTCAGTGTCTGTGTCTAGCCTCTATCCACTCCATATATTCTTAAGGTATTCCAAAACATCGGTCAATTTATTCATACATTTCTCACCCAAATACATAAATGTTGCAGTCACTCTTTCCCTTCTCCAGAGCTTCTCTTTCGAACCAACGTCTACGACATAAAGATGTTCCACTCAGCGCCGTGTCTCCACAAACCCTTCCTTCTCATTTCGGATTCTCGTATATGTCAATTTTTTATTTCCATATATAACTATTCTGCCACATATTTTCTTCCCCACCCCCCGAAAAAATGTATGTAATAGTCTTGCAATTTTTCTTAACGTTCAATTTTTTCTATATATCTATCTGTCTATCTATTCATCTCTATCTAATCTATCGATCTATCTGGTTCCACATCAAACATCAAGGCGTCAACATCTTTAATCTTCTACAATGCTCCACCTCTCACCAATCGTCTCCCCCTACTGCTGGGTCATCATTGATCGTTCACTCTACATTCTCTCCTCTCTGTTGACCTCACTCAAATATGTTAACCGTAATCTCATGTTTTTGATGTATGTTCCTCCACACTCGTCAACAACAATATACATGAACTTACTCTCACTCAATACTTATCATTGTCTTACTTTTACCCTTCCTGTCAAGCCTTTTCCTCACTGCCCTTGCGTTCGTTTCATCATTATACTTTAACTAACATTAATCTCTTCCTTAATCTCTTCATATACTCATTCCAACGCCACAAGTTCCTTGGCTGTTGTCATCACACGTTTCTCTTCCTACCTCTGCTCCAAACCCTCCTCCATATATACATATATTCACATAAGTTATCCATGAACCCATTCAGTCGTAAACACGTTTCCTCTGTGTGTATAAATCTTTCATATTTTTCGGTTCCTCATTTCCACTCGAATTCCCTTTCCACCTGTTTCACTTTTAGCTAAGGTCGACCAGCTGTTTGTCTGGCAGCTGTGTGGTTGACGGCTCTGTGGTTGGCT
This sequence comes from Panulirus ornatus, assembly GCF_036320965.1. Classification (NCBI taxonomy): domain Eukaryota; kingdom Metazoa; phylum Arthropoda; class Malacostraca; order Decapoda; family Palinuridae; genus Panulirus; species Panulirus ornatus. Next base: position 2,355,437 of record NC_092288.1, on the reverse strand, counting down.
GAAGGTTGCCACTCGACATAAAAAAAAAAAGATTTATTTCAAGAAAACCCACAACCACCTCTCTTTTTTTTCCAACTCACAACCAAAACTTGTCTTCTTTACCACAACCCACAGCCCAAACCTTTCCTCCTTGACACAGCACAGCATACAGCTCAAACCTTCCTCATTACAACACAACCTACAACTCACACCTCTTGTCCTTAATACAACACAACCCACAACCCAAACTTCTCCTCCTTACCACAACCCACAACTCTGCTGACGTGCAAACCTTCAGTCTTTCCTCTCGCCATGTGATCGTTCAGCCATATTTCACAGCCCAATTTCGCTGGTTCTTTGACACAGCTACTTGGATCTCACTCGCATTCACGTGTAATTTCCTGTCCGCACACACACACACACACACACACACACACACACATTCCACCACCACCACCATCAACATCACCAGCACCACCAACACCACCACCAACATCACCACCACTACACCACCACCACCAACATCACCAGCAACACTACACCACCAGCTGTAACATCAGCCCACAAGTCAACCATCAGTGTAAGCAGCGACGTTCGTGTGTCATCATGAAGTGTCTCCTGCTGGGGGTTACAACGAGGACCGCCAACACCAGACTGCTTTACGGCTCCTGGGGGAGCCACCAGCAGGATAGCCTCTCCCTCACTCACTCTGGATAAACATCACCTTTAACATATTAACACATCACCACTCACTCTCACACATCACCACTCACTCTCACACATCACCACTCACTCTCACACATCACCACTCACTGTACCATCAACTCTCACACGTCACCATTCTTTAAACCAATCACTCTCCAACCTTTTCCAAAGGCAATTAATTCTATATACAAACACGCAGTAAGGAATTAAATATAAAAAAAAGACCAGAAAAACAAGAAGGCAAAAAATGAAAATGAAAAATAATGTGAGTTTTAGAAAAAGAGGAAAACCTGCTTTTCAAAATGGGTCAGATGTAGTGATTGGGAAAGAGACAAGAAGGTAAATAGTTCCAAAGCTTAGTGGTATAGGGAAAGAAACAGACATCGCAACGTCCATTCGTCACCCATGCGTTGCCAACGTCCACACAGTAATCATGTGACGCAGCGGCTTACTGAGTATTACGTGGTCTAGCTAAGGACGGAAGCACACAAGCAGCCAGCTCTCGGAAGCAGAAACCGAAGTAATACATGAAGAAGAAGGTAACGACACAAGTATCTTAAAGCCTTTAAATATTGCTGTTGTATATCAATACGAATCAACTATTTTACAAGTTCATAAAGAATCTATTTTCACCGAGCAACTCCGGTGTTGTATACATACTTATTGGTAAAAGGTTGTAGTGAAATATATGTTCGTTTCTCTGGCCACAACCAAGAGGATGAACAACACGAGAATATAAACCCTTGGTTGAAATGGCATCAGAGTCGAGCGCTTTTCAAAAAGCATTTACAAAGTCAAAGCCAAGCGTTCAGTGAGGGGAAAACAACACGAGTATCAGACTTTTGTTAAAGACACCTTATCCAATCAGCATCAAAATCAATAACAGTAAAACGATTTGGTTTGTATAAGACTGATATCATCGAAGGCCACAAACTATACCCAGACTCACATACACTTAAGAAAAACTGCAAACAATCAAAGTTACGTAAAGGATAAGTTTAAGGTTTATAAAACGTTTTAACCTTGGTTTATGGTTCAGCGCTCACTGCCATAAGGTCACGTGAGGTCAGCTGGATTGTGAATGTAGAAGAGGATGAGGGAGGAATATCCTTCGCTTGTTGGTTTCTGTGTTACTGATGGTAGATGATGATGGCTCAATACAAGCACTACAAGTGAAGTCTAAGAATTGAAGAAAAAAAAATCAGTATATAAAAACCACAAAACAGGAGATAAACTTATCGTTTCATGCTGATGTATATACTAAATACACAGTACTATATACTACGACTATATAAACCGTGTGAGACAGAAATTTAGTCGGAATATTTTTCGATAGATAACCTCGTCATAGGATAATAGGCCTTCTGATATCTAATTCTCACATGTACTCCTCTCTATTTATATATATATATATATATATATATATATATATATATATATATATATATATATATATATATATACAACATACCTATAAAACTATGTTTAGTATATCGCTGTAAGGTGAGGTGATAGCATTACGTCAGCTAAAAGCTAGAGATGGTATGAAGGGATGGCATTACGTCAGCTAAAAGCTATGTGTGGTGAGCCACGATCATGCTGAGCACAACGTCATTTCGGTGTAGTGGATAAGGAAACACAATTTCCGGTGCATTTTCGCTACAGGGATGAAGACCAAAGTGTTTTGAACTATTCTTCCTAAAACGATTCTGAAACAGAAAAGTGAAAGCTATAGGCAATTTGACCTGGCCGATGCCTATCCTTGAAAAAAAAAAAAGAGAGAGAGAGAGAGCAAAATCCTCCCGTCATAACAAAACAGGAATAGTAGAAACATAAAATTCTGATAAACTGCTTACAAATAAAGTCACGCGGTAAACTTGCAACAAAGGAACAAGATTAGATCTACACACAACATATATACAACAACAGTGTAAGATACATCTGCAATACAGTAGAGATACAACAACAGCGCACGACATACCTTGTATACAAAATAAATACAACAGTTCTGCATGAACATATATTTCTTCTGGTCAGTACCTTATCTCAGTCATGTCTCAACTCTACCAAAAACTAACCACTGAAGAACAATAACAGATTCAGTGCTGAAGAACAAATACGATTCTCTTCTTTTTCATATACGACGAATAACAAAAGACGTTCAAAAGAGATATCTTATTAATGGCTGTTCATCCTGAGTGAACAAAGCAGAACACCTTCTTATAAAGTCGTCTCTCATGGAACGTTCATGATGGAACATGATGATATTCTGTATCTGACAAACGTAACGAAAAATGTTCACAAAAGATATCATTTGAACAGTTATTTACCAGTTATTTACAACGGCAAAGTCAACCAATAAACACAGATCCACGAGGAAAATAAACACGCAAATCTCTGGTCACACAGGAGGCACTTTTAATCTTCACCCACGTCATCACTCACGTCAATACCCCACGTCATCACCCACGTCATCGCCCACGTCAATACTCACGTCATCACTAACATCAATACTCACGTCATCACCCACGTCAACACTCACGTCATCAATGACATCAGCACATCAGTATTCCATGTTAAACGGTACAGATTTTTTTTCAAACCGTAATAGCACAGAATAACTAAGCCGGCAACACAAACACCATTTGCAACACCCACACCGCAACAGACCGAAATTAGCATACAGCACAGCACAGTACACACACACACACACACACACACACACACACACACACACTGTGTATAAACTCTCTCCCCACAACACGCAAATAGCAATCAGGCACACACTGCAACCACAGCTTGACTCTAATATGTGCTCTCTCTCTCTCTCTCTCTCTCTCTCTCTCTCTCTCTCTCTCTCTCTCTCTCTCTCTCTCTCTCTCTCTCAAATAACTAACCGTGATACATTCACGGGCCGCGTAGGGTTGAATCCCCATAGGTTCGAATCTTGGTCGCAGCAGCTGGTCCACAGTAAACCCAGCTGTTTATCCTCCCCTACGTGCTGGTCGATAATACTGGTACCAATACCATCAAAAAAGATGAGATAACTTCAGAGAAGGACATCTTAATTTTCTGATGATGTGGGCTGTAAGGTTTCCCCGGCTGATTAACCTAAGGTCAGATCTATATGTACAAGCCAGGTCTTCTGGTGACGTGGAGGGGAGGCGGGACTTGCCTGTGATCAGGGGAAAGATCACATAGCAGCAGAGATTATGTTCCTCCGGGCAGATTAAACTATGAAAAGGAACCAATTGGGAGGATCATATCAAATTTCCTAAGTCGCCCTGGAATAAGACTCGTCCTAGTGTCCCTTTCATTATAAGAACACACATCTAAGATGTTCCTTTCTCCAGTCCTGATGTTCCAGGAAGAAGATGCAAAATCCAGGTATCAGCTGGAGGACGACACTGTTGCTATACTGACTCATTTTTCCCACGACCGATGAAGTGATCAGGTCATCAGTGAGTGATACTCGAAGGCGTAAAACATCGAGGATGAAAATGATTGGATTCTACGTTTCCCCAGCAAGATCTACTGGACACGAGGACCTGAGGACACTGGGTGAAGGATCTTTCATCCAAGTGTAAATGTTAATTGATAAATATCAACTGGTAATGAATAACATCACTGTGTATTGGTACTCAAAATCTTATTCACAGATCTGAACTGACAGTTCCTTAATATACAAATATAAGAACAAAATCAACTTGATTACGGAGGATTCCAAGCTGCCTAAATCACAAAACTCAATATCAAAATTTTATTTTCTTTTATTTTGTCGACTGATAAACAACAGCGTACCAGACCGCCTCACACAAAACACCAAATTAATAGATAAACAAATACGATGCTTTACAATTTTTCCAGTTTAAACTAAACACAGGAAGTCCATCATCCAACAGACACGTTTAGTGTATTTCACTATTTGAAAATCGGAAAAAAAACAGATAAATACTGAGTTAGGGAACGTCCATGGAGCGTTGAGGTTCGTGGATCATATAGAAGATCCACAGAACATCTCTGTGGTATGAAAGAAACGGTGTTTGAGGATACATACTTCAGTTTATGACAACACCAGAAGAAAGCGAAAATATTAATTAATACCCTGTACTGACGAATTCCTTTCCTCGACACCTGCAGTTGCCCAGAATTAAGTCTTCGAGGATAAACACGCCCTCTTCCCCGGCAAGAAGAAGCACATGAAAATATAAATCTAAAACATCAGTAGAGCCCAAGTATCCTGGGAGAAACTCGAGTCGACTATTTTCTGCGTACCTTCACTTAGTTTTTATGAAGTAAGAAAACATCGCCACCCAAATATTGCTGGTGGAAATATGATAAGACTCTCCTCTGCATAGCTTGCCTAGGTCTCCTCCAGCAAGCAGGAGAAACTGTGCGAAAAATATGAAAGCGGACAAAATGCCTGTGAGGGAAGCACTCAGTGTGAAACTTGAAGAGGACAAGACTCCGGTGTTCGTCCTGCCGGAACCATCGCATCGAACAAGATTCTCAGCGTCCATCTGGAGACCATAAGGTATTGATGTGTTATACACACACTCCCGAGCTGGAGTTCGCCACCAGAACCACATTGAATAATATCTACATGTTGAGGACATGAAGGTGTGTATTGTGCCTGACTTAAAAAGCAATCTTTAATAAACACCAGTTCAAACGAGCTGGGTTAAGCTCCAGCTTATTCTCGATGACTGAAGCTTAAACAAGCTGGCTTAAGCTCCTGTTTAATCTTAACCACTAACAATCTTTTTGTTTTCTTCTATTCTTTCCCTGCCAGGCCTTGCAGCTACTCGATGCATGGTAAGCTGTTCTTCCCTAACCACTGACAAAATGCTATGAACACATTCATCTATTTCTTACATGACTAAATGACCTATTTCCATTTTCCTTTACTATCAGCTCATTTTACATGAGCATATATTTCACATCAAGTACCACAGAATACAACTCTGATGATAAGAGAGACAGTGTATGTTAAGAACGTCATTCCCATGTAAAGGGACTGACATTCCGCCCTAACGGAGCAGAAACTCGTAAAATGAATCTTTATGTTCGAAGATAAACTGCAACCTTCCCGTAAACGTCGAATCATCTTGGACATTCACCTTCACAGATCCTCACCTACTCTGACCTGTGTGGTGTCGGCCACAGTCACGCCTCCCGTCGCGCTGGATTCCTGACCAGTTGCCCCAGCTCGGCGGACGTGGCCGGCTTCCTGAGCGCTGAGGAAGTGACTCTTGAGGAAGGAAGGTAAATACGTGCGGCAGGCGGGTAAATATGTCTGGATGTAAAATATTTTCTGTCGTGTGTGTGTGTGTGTGTGTGTGTGTGTTTATAGATGCGGTTCAAAGGTCTGGGAGACGCCTGAAGTCCTAACAAAACCCTGGTTGAAGCTGTACCGAACCCTCTGCCTCGACCATACAGTACAGGTTCGACCAGACGTGTCCCTCTCCACCACACCATCGTAGATGATAACATTCTACATGTCTTAATATTCTTCATTAATGTTATTCATATTATCGTACACGTTCTCTTTACCAACTTATTTTCGACACAGTAAAACCTCCGAATCTTAGTGACATCTATCTTTCTTAGATGTTTCTCTATTTCCCCAAATCAACAGCTGTAATACGGTGTTCGCAAACTCGCCAATGTTCAGCATTAGGTGCATATAACAACATCCTCTAGACTACATCCTCTTATAGCATAACCATCCCCTAGTCGCCTCGACCCATCCCCACTAATCACATCTATGTGGTAATTAGCAGTCTGTACAGGCATAAGAGACATATACCTTATCACCACTCTACCTATATGGTCATTACCAACAACATAAGCATTAAAGTTTGATCCTCGGTAATTATTCCATCAATAAACTGATCAGAAATCATACAGACACCAGATATGCAATTACCCCCATCTATATGATAATTAGTAAATACGGAGACAGAATTCAGATACCTGAATAGAAGTTAATTAGTAATTATACACATGTAAAATTCAGATTACTCGATTATCCCATCTAAAAGCTAATTAATGGATATAGACATAAATCCTCTGCATAACCACGTACTTTACCTCACGACACACGATTAATTTACTGGTTCTAACACCACCTCGTTCATATCAGACGCGGCAGAAGGAGAGCGAGGCTTGGTACACACGAGACGAGACGTGGTGCAATCACACACACACACACACACACACACACACACACACACGTGTTCAAGAGGAAGAAAGACAACTTAAAGAGGATAAAAACTTGAGAGAGAGAGAGAGAGAGAGAGAGAGAGAGAGAGAGAGAGAGAGAGAGAGAGAGAGAGAGAGAGAGAATGTATTCTTTATATATATATATATATATATATATATATATATATATATATATATATATATATATATATATATATATATATATATATATTATTATTTATTCATTTATTTATCTACAAGACTATTGATAACTCTTTAAACCAGGAATATGATGAATTGCGAATTCACGTATTTTTTGTTCTATTTCTTGTCATACGAAGAAGAAAAACAAGTAAAAAGCAACAAGTGATTATTAGTGTCCAGGTGAAGCTAGAATACGATCGTCGGGACAGAACGGCAGAGTGACGCTAATTTTGACAGTGATTGACAGTAACAAGGTGACCTGTCTTTTCTGTCACCTTCTTTTTCACTACAGAAGAAAAAAAAAATAGCCAAATATATTTTTTTTTTTTTTTTTTTTTTTTTTTTTTTTTTTTATACTTTGTCGCTGTCTCCCGCGTCTGCGAGGTAGCGCAAGGAAACAGACGAAAGAAATGGCCCAACCCCCCCCCCCCATACACATGTACATACACATGTCCACACACGTGTATACATACCTACACAGCTTTCCATGGTCCACCCCAGACGCCTCACATGCCTTGATTCACTCCACTGACAGCACGTCAACCCCTGTATACCACATCGCTCCAATTCACTCTATTCCTTGCCCTCCTTACACCCTCCTGCATGTTCAGGCCCCGATCACACAAAATCTTTTTCACTCCATCTTTCCACCTCCAATTTGGTCTCCCTCTTCTCCTCGTTCCCTCCACCTCCGACACATATATCCTCTTGGTCAATCTTTCCTCACTCATTCTCTCCATGTGCCCAAACCATTTCAAAACACCCTCTTCTGCTCTCTCAACCACGCTCTTTTTATTTCCACACATCTCTCTTACCCTTACGTTACTTACTCGATCAAACCACCTCACACCACACATTGTCCTCAAACATCTCATTTCCAGCACATCCATCCTCCTGCGCACAACTCTATCCATAGCCCACGCCTCGCAACCATACAACATTGTTGGAACCACTATTCCTTCAAACATACCCATTTTTGCTTTCCGAGATAATGTTCTCGACTTCCACACATTTTTCAAGGCTCCCAAAATTTTCGCCCCCTCCCCCACCCTATGATCCACTTCCGCTTCCATGGTTCCATCCGCTGACAGATCCACTCCCAGATATCTAAAACACTTCACTTCCTCCAGTTTTTCTCCATTCAAACTTACCTCCCAATTGACTTGACCCTCAACCCTACTGTACCTAATAACCTTGCTCTTATTCACATTTACTCTTAACTTTCTTCTTCCACACACTTTACCAAACTCAGTCACCAGCTTCTGCAGTTTCTCACATGAATCAGCCACCAGCGCTGTATCATCAGCGAACAACAACTGACTCACTTCCCAGGCTCTCTCATCCCCAACAGACTTCATACTTGCCCCTCTTTCCAGGACTCTTGCATTCACCTCCCTAACAACCCCATCCATAAACAAATTAAACAACCATGGAGACATCACACACCCCTGCCGCAAACCTACATTCACTGAGAACCAATATATATATTTTGTTTTTAGTGACGGTAACGTTTTTCTTGTTAATATTTGTGAAATAAACATTGAAAGCATGAGAAGTGTACTGAAATTACAATGATCTTGTTCACGATTCTGTCATCACACGTGAAGTAATTATTAAAACAATAAATTATTATTGTTTCTTTCTTTAATCAATTTTCTTAATCTTTTGGTTACAGAGGAGATGGATATTCAATATTACCTTCTTCCTTATAGTCGTATTAATAAGTGTTATATCACTTAATTTCAAACATTTACAATGACACAATATTCTGGAAAAGCATTCTGAGCTTAACAGAAAAACTTATATTTTTTTCACTTTACTTCTCTTTTTCTCCTTCCTGGAAACACATTATGAAACATTTCTCGTTTAACATTTTGTTTTTAGAATAATGAAAAGTCTCTAATCATAATTACAGTTTCTGCAGAAAGACAAAAACATGCTATTCCCTAGCATATATATATATATATATATATATATATATATATATATATATATATATATATATATATATGTGTGTGTGTGTGTGTGTGTGTGTGCGTTCTAGGAATGCCCTCGTACTTCCTGGAGAGAATGGATTCCACTTCTGTGTCACAAAGGTTTATATTCAGTCGAGTAGAATTTTTCACACCATTATCACACTGTCCAGGAAAATGGTCACTTATGTATTTCTGTCCCGGAGAAAAAAGTTCTTTTTATGAACAGAACTATACGGATATAACGTAATTATATATATATATATATATATATATATATATATATATATATATATATATATATATATATATATATAAATTCGTGATAGACTTTCAACAGCATCCTCCGGTCGTCACAGAACATACCATATTTTCAACAGAATTTTCATGCCAGGGAAACTATGCCGAGTAATCGCATCTGGATCCCAATACGACTGAAAATATTTCGGCCTCAGCAGACATTTATTTTCCTTTAAGATAAAACTCCTGTGAACAAGGTTTATCAAAGCAGGCTATCTTGATCTTCGCAGCAAACATTCAACTTTTATTCCCCGGGGAGTTCTGGATGGTGAGGTAAAGATATAATCTACAATATTGCTTGGCGTTCTTACTTATATTTTTTCCTTCTTGTAATATCAAAAATTTCAACTTAACGTAAACACATGATTTACGGATGATGAGAAAATAAGGATAGATACGTAGATTTATATAGGAATATATATTTACATTGCAATCATAAGTTTATATATTACTGGCGTAGTCTACAATGGCGGTGGATAGGAGTGTCGGAGGAAATGGTTTACGAGAACAGTGAAATATTTCCTGTGTGTGTGAGAGAGAGAGAGAGAGAGAGAGAGAGAGAGAGAGAGAGAGAGAGAGAGAGAGAGAGAGAGAGAGAGAGAGAGCTAGCTACGTGTTTTCCAGTGTGAGATATTCCTTGTCATCTCTCAATGTTGTCTGTAATACCCGACCTCTCCACACCAACTGACGTCGTATAAATGAGGCCAGTGATCGTGACCACAAAACAAGGTCATCGTGAATCTTTACAAAGTAAGGTCACACAACAAGGTCACTAAGCGAGGTCACACAACAAGGTCACTAAGCGAGGTCACACAGCATGTGAAATAATATCACACAGGAAAAAGGACATCAGACCAGTCGCAAAGTCTCATTCTTCTTGTTCTCTGCCACACTGACTCAACTCATACAGTAAATAAGAATATAACTCAAATACGACGTTTGATAAAAAGTGATAAATATATCTTGATCTCTACCTATAATATAGCAGAGAAACTGCTGGTAAATTTCCAATAATCATTTGACAAAGGGAAGTGGAAAATGGCATCATGTGAGGAAGTGATGGCAGAAGAACACTTCTCGCCTCCCCTGTCTTCGTGGGGTACAGACTGAACACGTAGTGAGGGTGTGCACTATACACGACTCTTGAGTCTGGGTAACATTTTTTTATTTAATGAATTATCGTCATTATCGTTAATGTTGCGATTTTACTACAATAACTAATTTCATTGATATTATCTAGTAATTATGGATAATAATAATAATAATAATAATAATAATAATAATAATAATAATAACAATAATAATATAATGATAATAAATACTTATCATCGTTATCAGTAGCACCCACATAACTGCCCCTGGCGTCGTCCTGGTGTGCATGCAGTACACACCCACACAAGTCGTCAACAATGGTCAGCTTCATGGTAAATTTCTCATGGGTTTCCGGCCTTCCCTGGCGAGGAACATGGCAGGAAATTACCTTTCATTACACAGGATCTTCCCTCAAGGGTAAGGCTGTCCACTCTCACACAACGTCAAGGTGAGAAAAATGTATGACGTATGAATACCATTTTCTATATAACACCTTTCGCACGATGATGGTAGTTATCCTACGTGGACCATCCAGTTATCATACTCAGCAGGCAAAGTTATTGTACATGAGGAATGCGTTTTCGTACATACTGGGCTAAGTTATCGTGTACAGTAGAGGGTTCTGCTATCGTACACATTGCAGAAGGCTGCATCTTGTAACAAAAGGGCTGAGTTATCGGCAGTAAAGGACCGTCATCGTACACAAAGTGGCTACGTTATCGTATGTAAAGAGCTGTGGCATCGTACATAACGGGCTGAGTTATCGTACATAAAGAGTTGTCCCCGTACGTAAGGGTGACCGTTAAATCACGGTTAAGTAAGGATGAGCCACACGCATGGTGGCAGGGTCTCTGGTCGAGGAATTATCCGCAACACCTGAAGAAGGTGTTAAAGACTCTCAGGTTGTTGTATGTAAGTTACGTCGACGGCCTTATTGACCTCCGGTAGTTGGTAGGCCTAAAGCCCTAACAAGCGACCACCCATAGCCAGCAGGGAGTCAAGGGTTTGTACGTATAAGTATTACGTCCCTACGATAAGTTAAAGTCCTACTTACAGGTCAAAAGGGGATATATCAGCGTATCTAGAGAGTTCATTTGTCGCCCTTATGGGTTCAAATTACCTTACGAAAAATCTCATTCATCTAAATAATGTCGCGTTGCGTTCAAAGGATCTACACACGGAGCTCAATACTTGTAATTAGGCTAACTACCAGTTCATAATGAGGTCACTTCTCGAGTGTAAGGATCAACACCATCAGTGTGAAATGCTTCACACATCACTGAAGGAACGAGAGAAACTCAGCGATGCACATGAGGGAAAAATAATATAAAAAATACATTGGAGAAAGAGTTTCCGAGGTGTGAGAGAAGAGTCTCGGAGTCATACTATCATTAATAATGATGAAGGAACAACATAAACAAATCATATATATTCTCTTACCAAAATACAACTTAAGGATTTACTGCATGACACTTTCCTAACACCATGTCAGACACCATCATTACTAACTCGTTGTGAGGAACGCAGCGCGGGGTAACGCACCCCCCCCCCCCCCTGGTCTGCTCGTTACCAAAACCACTGTGACTGACTCGAAAAATCCAGGAAACAGTAACGAGATTAACATCAGGACTAAGTAACAAGCTATATGAAGAGGGATTAAAAGAAATTCCCAACACAAAGGCTCCGCTGTGATTTAATAGATGTTTGTAAACATTTGAGCCGTGGATGCAATACAGTGCGCGAAGTAGACAATGATCCGGTTAGTTAAAATTATGAGCTTAAGCTTAGAGGCAGAAAACCTCCCCCTCGCGCAGGTAAACACCTCTTTACACGAGTCATAGAAAACTAGAGTAAGGTGCCCGCTGACGTCATTGATAACGAAACAACTGAGTCATTTAAGAGCAAATAAGACAATTATGTGCAGTCTTTAGGAAAGCATTAACTAGACAAGTGGAGAAAATTGTTATTTTCAGTCGTTAGGAAACCATTAACTTAATGTGTTGGGGAAAAATATATATATATATATATATATATATATATATATATATATATATATATATATATATATATATATATATATGTAAACTGGCCACTGTGGCTGGCACTGGCAGTACCCCGCTGTTATGTGGATGTTTGTAATTTGTGACTATATAAGAAAGGAGTCGTGAAGTAATCTAATTAACGTTATCAAGGAACATAACATGGAAAAAGTTATGCGGAAAATAACAACAACGAAACGCAACACGGAAAACGTAAAGAGAAATAAGGTTAGAGGGTACAAAAAATGGTGTGTGTGTGTGTGTGTGTGTGTGTGTGTGTGTGTGTGTGTGTGCGGGGAGACTGCCAATACAATTTGCTGAGCCATCCACCACTTGCAGCGGGAGACGTTACCTTGTAAGCTCGTAACCTCCAGATTTATCCAGTGTGGACAAAACGTTTTCTGTGACCTAGTTGTGTTGGTCATCATGATGTACACCAGCGGTCACACACAGCCCAGCTGTCAACCTCCCGTCCCTCCATCCTGGACCTGTTATACGTCAAGTTTCTCGACCATCATATCATTGTGTTATCATCTTCCACTACCACGATATTAAGTGATCTAATCTTAGCTTATCGCTCGCCATCCCAGGAGCCGCCATGAACAGAAAAGAGAACTGAGAGAACACACACACACACACACACACACACACAAAAAAAAAAAAAAAAAAAAAAAAAAAAAAGGGCGATTCGAACTCTTTAAGTCCAGTTTGGCGGTCGTGTCCTCCAACCATCAAGCCACCGCGTCACGCACCCCCCCCCCCCCCCCACTCCTTCCTAAACCATAAAAGTCATAAAAGAAAATAAAAAGAAAAATATGTTGTGGGTTGGAGACTCTTGGTAAAATAGAAAAAAAAATCAGAGAAAACTGTGCGGGTTCCCGTGCATAAACCTAACAGCCTGAAGCAACATTTAGGAGACACAAACAGACGTGATCAATTACGTGGCAGAAACTTTCTGCAAATATCAGGTACTTATGATGTGTCCACCACCACCTCCATCCCCGGTATGAAGCCACACTGACGCACCATTAACTGCGCACACACATGATGCAACCAACCAACTACCTCCTCCTATAAGCACTTTCCATCATATATATATACATATATATATATATATATATATATATATATATATATATATATATATATATATATACATATATATATATATATTCCTTGTTGATGAACAGCATAAGCCAGTCACTCAAAAACTTAAAAAAAATACAAAAATACAAGTCGCATCAACTTGTTTTCATTTTTTCTAACTAGAAGTTTAAAAGATTATTCTAAAACGATATTCGGCGACAGAGCTCAAAGTCCCACGTTGACCTGTGAGAAAATGACGAAATCAGACCATGAAAGGAAAGGTTTTGGTTTTGGTTCTCGATCCACACATCCAGATCTCGCATTTTGTGTTATGACTGAGGATCTACTGGCCATCACAGGAGGTTTCCAGCTCAAACTCTATAACGAACATATCTTGAATACAAACATGAATCAATTTCTTCTTTAATATGACAGCTGATTATCTGAGCATCGGGCCCATCAACAGCCACCTGGGTCATTAAGATAACGATCTATAACTCTGGAACAACGTCTTCAAGTCTTTCATATAATTGTAACACCTCGCACGTCCTCACTGTACATACTGTATGGCCCATCATGAAATATAGTTTGCCCAGATATTTGTGTCTACATGTCTGCATTGACGATCTTGTGGAAAACTTTCGAAGCCCATTTCGTTTCAGTCTACATGTTAGTCTACATGTTAAACTACATGTTAGTCTACATGTTAGACTACATGTTAGTCTACATATTAGACTACATGTTAGTTTACATGTTAGTCTACATGTTAGAGTACATGTCAGACTACATGTTAGTCTACATGTCAGTCAGAGTTAAACTTCAATAATGCCAACAACATCGTATTAATCCTGTGTTTCTGAGACTGAAATCATTTCCATCAAACTTGGATGATTATCAAGTCGAGACTGACGTAATCCAAGACGGATTAGAACATTTCCTGAGCTCTATATTCACGTTCATTTATTTTCCACTGGTTCATTAAGCTTTATCACAAGGCTATGCATGACTCTCTCTCTCTCTCTCTCTCTCTCTCTCTCTCTCTCTCTCTCTCTCTCTCTCTCTCTCTCTCTCTCTCTCTCTCGTGGAAATCAAACCTCTCACGACTTCTCACTGGCGCCATTTTTACAGTAACTTCTGCTGTACCACGCGATAATGACTTCCTCCTCGTTAGTCCCTTGAGCACGACGGTACGACCCTTCAGCACGACAATACAACCCTTCAGCACGACGGTACGACCCTTCAGCACGACAATACAACCCTTCAGCACGACGGTAAGACCCTTCAACATGACGTTACGACCCTTCAGCACGACGGTACGACCCTTCAACATAATGGCCTGACTGGCCACTTACCATTAACCCACATTTTCTACGTAATCCTGATGGATAAAACGGCCTAAAATTGGCTTAAACTTGCATAAAACTTGCATAAAACTCCCACAATATAATTTTCACTTCTATGCTCAATAGCTGCTCCTTTTTATCTATAAAAAGAAAATGTAGTGAGAGTTTTACCCTCTGAACCAAAGGCCATTTTCAACTCAACTCCCGCGAAGACCCAAACTCCCAGTACTTTCCTGTTCTCTGGATATTATACACAGAAACACAGCCAAAAATATGAATACTTTAGAAAATGACACATAACTACCACTACCTCACTCCTGTTTGTACACTCGTCATAAGGAACTTCCTTTTCCTCTGAACTCCTCTGAATAGTTTATTGAACAATCATAAAGGCATTCACACACACACACACACACACACAGAGGAAGCCATAAATACCACACACGCCACTGAATTCACCACTACCTAGCAAGTCCAGTGTAATATTCACAGGCACACAACACCCGCAGGCAAGAGGGTTGGGGAAGGGGGTCTACCCCCGCTCTTGCCTGCTCACTTACGATCCTTCCTCCTCACCACTACAACCTCACACTCCTTCCTGCTAGTACTCCCTCAGCCTGACGAGAAGGATCATTTCTGTTGACTGGTACCTGGTGTTAGTGATGGTAGATGTTGGTGGCCGGTGCTGGCAGTTGATGCTGGTGGTGGCAAGTGACAGTCGATGCTGGGTGTAGCTGGGGTGTTCCTCGAGAAATCACAGAGAGAATGACTCCATCAAGTCAATAAGCCATACAGAGGGTCGAGAGCCTTCAATACTCTACTTGTCTGCCGTATACAGGGTCAAGACCCTTCACTAGCCTACCTGAGTCATTTTTAACAAGTTCAGTGCATTCTGAATCCTCTTACTCAACCCACATCAGGAGTGCTGAGGTTGCAGTCTCCTCCTCGTTCGCTATACACACCTTTGAGCTGATCGTGTGGGTAACTCCTCGCATATCTCACCAGTATTTCTGACGGATCTTCCCTCTAAAATCTTCAACATGTGTGGCTGTTCATCAACCGACAGTTTAGCCCTGAAAACGCTCTTGAACAGTTTTATTTTCCCCTCTCCTCGTCCACATCATCTTTATCAAACTTTTTCTGTTCCTTCTTCCTTATCTAGATCAACTCATTCCCAGCTCTCTCATACCTTTTAATTGTAGCTTGGTTGTTATGCCACTTTTATCAACTACATAATACATCTCTAATTTCTTTAGCTTTGTGACATCTTTTATCAAACCATGTCGTTCCGTTATCTATCAGTGGTACCCTTGTACCAACCCCATCATCAGAGAATTCACATTATAGATTTGTGGTAATGGATCTCTATTTCGCAATTCATGTATCCATGAAAACAGTTTTGGATCTCATTAACAAAATTTCGTCTCCTCTTTTAGTATGATTTCCTATCTAATCGTTTTTATATCCTTTCTATCCATTCACAGATTCACACACTATTTGATCCCTTCTTTCATGTGGTGTAACATATCTGATATCTTTTCGTTTCTATTTTACGCACAGAGATAAGATCAAGTATTGATAGCGTATCGGCCCGTCTAACCCGAGCGTGACCAGTGACAAACTGAAACATGAAATTCATGAATTCTTCGTCTCCATGACTCTCTCATTCCACGAGAATCCAGACATTCACAGTCAATTACTTGACAGTTGCTGTCCTTCATGATCTAGTACTTCGCCATCTCTGACATGGATATGCCTGCCTCACTGCCTCCCTCGTGCGTGTGCTTGTGTGCCTGGCTATGTAATTACCCGACCAATACCACAACCTTGGCCTGGACGAGAGAATAATAACAACAAGTCATACATCCTCTCAAGATCGTAGTTTATGTAGGTTGTGTTGTTCGTAGAGACGACATGAACATAGATATTACTTCCCTTGAGCACGACGGTACGATCCTAGTGTGTGATGATGATGATGATGAGAGTTATGACTTGAACCTAAACATTCAGGTCAAAACCTAAGCCATCATACGGATGAGTAGTGTCATCATGATCAAGGATCGTACTGTCATGATCAGGATCGTAGTACCGTCTTGCTCCAAAGATTTAATAACGCAGGACAATGCTAATCAACCAGTATAAACTTGCGGGTCTTCAGCCAGGTCTGTACCACTCCTGGAGGTACACAAGATGGGGGTTATCTTACAGGGCCTCCACACACCATGGTCTTATTCTTGTGGTGTGGATCAGGTCTTAAAGACCTGTCATGCAGGAGGTCATGTCGGGTTATGGTGTGGGGAAGGAGCCTTATACTGCCATTATGCAGGTCATTCATTCTTACCATGCAGGTCCTGCAGCCCCTTCCATGCAGGTCCTGCAGCCCCTTCCATGCAGGTCCTGCAGGAGAGCTAACATTTACACCCAGGTAGGGGCTCCTCCCACTCCAACCCACCCCACCCCACCCCAACCCACCCCACCCCACCCCAACCCACTCCTCGCCCCCCGACGGCGGCGGCGACTGGCCAATCGATACAGGATAAGCGGATATTAGCCAGTTAGTGATTCGCCAATGACGGGAGCTACTGCTATTGAGGTTTTTCACCCGAGGCCCTCCAGAGACGGAGGGGTGTGGACGGAGAGAGGAACGGAGGGACCATGGCTGAAGGGAAGGTGGAAGTGGAGGGAACGAAGGTAGAATGAGGTGGAGGTGGAGAAGGGTTGTGGAGGGGATAGTCAGGTGGGATTAGGGATGCTAGTAGGGACTAGGGATAGTCGTGGGGGATTGTGGATAGTCCTCGGGACTGGGAAAGGCTCTCGGGATAGGGGATGATCCTCAGAATTAGGGATGGTCAATGGGAATATATACATATAAATATATACACTTGTCCATATTCATACTTGCTTGCCCTCATCCCTTCCTGGTGCTACCCCGCCCCACAGGAAACACCATCGCTACCCCCCGCTTCATCGAGGTAGCGCCAGGAAAACATACAAGAAGGCCACATTCGTCCACACTCAGTCCCTAGCTCTCATGTGTAACGCCGCGAAACCACAGCTCCCTATCCACAGACCTTTCAATGGTTTACCCCAGACGTTTCACAAGCCCTGGTTCAGTCCATAGGAACAGGGGAGAAAGAATACTTCCGACGTATTCCCTACGTGTCGTAAGACGCGACTAAAAGGGGCAGGAGGGAAAGGGCTGGAAATCCTCCCCTCCTTAATACTTTGCCGAAAAAAGGAAGATAGAATGGGCCCAAGTGAGGATTTTTCCCTCTCAGACTCAGTCATCTGTTCTTGACGCTACATCGCCTGCGTGGGAAATACCAAATATGTATGAAAAATAAGAACAAAAATAATATATATATATATATATATATATATATATATATATATATATATATATATATATATATATATATATATGTGTGTGTGTGTGTGTATGTGTGTGTGTGTGTGTATGTGTGTGTGTGTGTGTGTGTGTGTGTGTGTGTGTGTGTGTGTGTGTGTGTGTGTGTGTAAAATGACCAATCTGTTTTTTCTAAGGTAGGATAGATGGAACTCATTAAAGAAAACGTGCTGACGTAACTAGAAGTATTGAAAATAAACGTGCTGACGTAAATACCACTATATAAAGAAAACGTGCTGACATAAATACCACTATATAAAGAAAACGTGCTGACGTAACTGACAGCAGATCGCTTACAGACGGAGAAGGAAGGAGGTAAGAGGGTGCCGGCTAGTCTTTAGGGGACGCGGTCGGTTAATCTAGTATGTAAATGCCTAATTAACCTAAGTAATTGACCCATCCTCATAAGGAGCCTATGGAAGTTTTTGGTCATAAGGTAGAGAGAGAGAGAGAGAGAGAGAGAGAGAGAGAGAGAGAGAGAGAGAGAGAGAGAGAGAGAGAGAGAGAGAGAGAGATGCTGAAGGGAATATTGGAATCTGAAAAGAGAGAAAACGAGAGACTTTGGAGCAGATCTAGAAAACGGGGGACGCACAGGCCGCCAGGTGCTGAAGAAAACGAAAATAACATAAAATGTTATGACTCAACTATGAAGGAAATATGAATATTAGACGAAGATCTGAATCATGTAAACACCTACAGAAAGGAGCACTTGTGAAAACTTAGGAAGATTTAAGGAAACACTAAACAATTATATCCAAGCTAGACGTTATGTTAATTTGACAGAAACGAATGAAAGTCAGCATTTTCATCAGGTAAGATACTTATACGGGCCAGTAGGTCTTCTGTTACTTTCTTGCTCTACTTACTCTCTGTAGCCACTGGGGTGACAATGGAAAGTGTGCAGGTATGTCGGTTCTGTGGTGCCAGAGGTCAGGATTGGAAGGATAGAATAACACAAAGGAAGAAGTCAGAAAGGATGTCAGTGTGAGAGAATATGGTCTGAAGTGTATGTGATCAGAATGTTGACGGATGAAGATGAGGCAACGTATGTAGCTACTGCAAGGGAAAGGAAACCTGGACTTGTGGAAGAGGATCACACGAAGGAAGTTATTTCTTTCGCCTTCCTCTATAATGACCAGGTAAGAAAAAGTAATATTACCAGCACTGCAGAGACACGGAGTCCCATAACTAGGAGGGTACACAGTAGCAATGTGGTTCAACGTGTAAGAGGGAATACTGAACGTGTAATTAACTTATTTTAAAAAAAAATGATACGTAAACCCCTTCTTTGTGTGGCACAAAGAGGATTTAGGGAAGGAGAGAGAGAGAGTAGTCGACTGCTTGTGTCCCTTTAAGACAAGTTGTGGAGAAACCCCTGGTGAGGCAATGTCCATTATGGTCCTCAGTGAAATACTGTATATAATAATATATCTGACGACGTCAATATCAAAGAATATTGTGAAATTCTGAATCCACAGTGTTCATGAAAGACTAACTAAATGGTTTAGTGGAGGTGTCATGATAATAGTGCATGTGGGAGTAAACTGTGGTACGAGTGAGAAATATGTATATATGCTGGTGGGCGTCAGGGCTGTATAATGTCACTGTGGTTATTAAATGTTTTAATGGATGGGGACAACACGCGCGATCACAGTGAGGGGTGAGTGAGGCTGGAGTGTGGGGTGACCAATGCTGCTATAACACAGCCATACATGGTGGAATGATGCTTGTGTGTGTGTGTGTGTGTGTGTGTGTGTGTGTGTGTGTGTGTGTGTGTGTGTGTGTGTGTGTGTGTGTGTGGTCCCACTCTGCTGGTTACACAACTTGGCCAGAGTGGTAAAAACCATCTTCATAAAGAGCATAAGCGGAGGATGCTGGCAGTAAATGCGAGAGTGGGAATAATAATGTTCTGTTTCAGAACGAATACAGTTGGCTCTCTGTGTAATACAGTCTCAATGGCGAGGAACTGGAAGTTGTAAAAGAAGTTCGGGTGTGTAAGAGCGAGGGTCAGTAAGGATGGCAATGGGTAAGAAAAACTTGAGAACTGGTTAATACGAGGGAGGAGAAAGAGCTGGAGTTGCTCCTGCAGTTTACTGGAACAACTCCAGGGTAAAAATGTGAAAAAAAAAAAAAGATCCAGCACTGTGGGTCAGCCTTCCAACCTGGAAATATATATGGACGTGGAACCTTATTTTTCTTGGCGGCACAAAAACATAATATGAGAGCAGTAAAGATAACTAACCTTGCGTATACCAGAGAAGGAATTAAGAAGAAAGTATGGCGGATTAAGGATGTATGAAGGTCGGTGCACGGGAGAGCTGATCTAGACAGTATAGCCATGAAGAAGATGTGGCAGACGAGATGATGGTGCACGTGATTCATCATGCTGTTGTTGCAGGTAAGATGTGTGAGTGGAGAAAAACATGGAGAGATTCGTCGAGTGAAGTGTATAAAAGACCTGAGATAGACGATGGGAAAATGACTTAATGGTATGCAGTGGATTTGCTCTAAATGCTTGAAGAATGAAAAGTGAGTAACTGGAAAGCGATTTAGTATCATCAAAGTTTTTGTTTTCCTTTCCTCACCCTCCCTGTGTATACTGTGTATACTGTGTATACATACATTAGGGGCAGTACAAAGCTAATCTCACCCACATAAACGAAAACAAGGTTAAAAACAGCATCTAACTCGTGACATTTGTAAATCATTGAGAATAATATCGTCGAATTTCAGTTACTGATTCACTTTTAACATCAAATGATTCAACCTCATCCATCTAGTCTTTGTAAACAGAATCTTGGGCAGAAGAATGTCTATCAGTCTATTCCCTGTAGGAATGATTTACTGCCGCTGGCGCCGATCAATTATTGAGTACCTGCATCATAAACTCTACATTGCAACGTTGATTTACAGGTGCTTTCACTTCCACACCAGCTTGTGTTGAGTCGCATGCAGACACTGGAGGTAAAAGTTTCATAATAAGACTTAAAACACAGATGACAAAGTGAAAATGTTAAGAGTTTGAAGGTCACTTGTTCGGATGCTATCTTACAAACCTGGAAGCCACAGATTTCAAAGATAACATTCAAAACATCACTGGAAAACAAAAGTTATCATTTATAGACCAAGCACCCAACCAGGACATCATTGAACGTGTTCGTAAGAGAACTTTTTCAAGACTCATTTGATGCAGCAACAAATGTGAGAAAGAAAAAACAGAAAAATGCGAATAATGTTACCATGATATAACACCAAACAAACAAACTTTCAAATGGCTGTTCCCTATCCAGTGTAGTTCCTGCTGAAACATTTCATGATTTTTCTGCATTTTTGCTCACCTGAATTTCTGAGAAAAGAATGCATAAAAGTGTCCAACTCTTTCGCCAAAAAACAGAGGAGTGTCCTGAAGAACAAAGTTGTGAAAAGATGTGCAACACTATCCTTGCAACATTATCCTAGGAAGGTAAACTTCGATGCTTGGCTCTCTCTCTCTCTCTCTCTCTCTCTCTCTCTCTCTCTCTCTCTCTCTCTCTCTCTCTCTCTCTCTCTGAAGTGAAACCCGCTATTCGCCATTTAATCCTGCCTCAACCCTCACACGCCCGGATTAGAGAACCATTCCCATAACCTAATCAAATCTCATTCATTAAGGAAGACGCTACACTAGGAGCTTTAATACCTTGGGCCTTCCCATCACACGTCCCTCATGGTGTAGTGGAGAGAGAGACGCGAGACAAAGAGACGAGACTATCGCTAAATTGAGATAATAATTCTTTCAAGTTCGTTCACTTTTATGATGGAGAGGATGAACTACCCTGCCATCCACAGTGTCCACGTCCCTGTCCGTGTGTGCGTCCATACTTTGGTAAAAATTCACATCCAAGTTCAATTCTCGGTCATGCATGTAACTTGGTACGCTGATGTATATTGATGAGCACTTCAACATCCCAGAAGCAGGTCACACTGACCTAAATTTCAAGCCCCAGGAGCGAACTTATGAAACGGTGATTATCAATGTTTTTTGCCACTGGAGTTACAAGTGCAAGGAGGACTGGCTATCACGTTCGTCCACCGTGTCTGTGGTCTGGCTTACACTGTGTGAGGCAGAGGATAACAATGAAGGTAAGAATACATGTAGTTCAGTCTCGGATAACAGTAAAGTTATTGGACGTGCTGTCTAGGGTCAGATAGGTTCAAATACCATATGGAATTCTTATCGTCAAATACCCAATGCATATAAGAGAGCACTGCACAACGGCAATTAAAAGAACGGAAGAGCAAACCGAATACCTTGCATGACGCCGGCTTCTTCCAAACAGCTGCTCAATGTACATTACTCTAACATCACCCATAATATCACAGCAAACTTGAAGGTGTGTCTTAAACGTTGCCAGCAGACAACATGAAAGACGGATGTGATCACAGAACGCGTAGAAAAAACCCAAACAAACTTGGCGTGTCGGAAGAAATGCGTTGTGTAGGAATGACAGAGTTCGAGCAGAGTGCAAAACAGTGAGAGGCAATCAACGGATCTCAGCGGTGCACAGAGCGTGTCGTCAGGTTCTGCGTTTGTTTACGTAAAAAGAACAGCTTTTCAACACACAGAACA